>NC_069506.1:31081238-31143738 GCF_027579735.1 Bombina bombina | reverse complement strand
TAGAGGCCAGTTATTTTTAAGTGTGCCAGCAATCCCTTGCTTGCCCATCGTAAAGGTAGTGGTAAAAGTTAGTCTTTCATCTTTTTTACTTACTTTGGACCGTGTCAGAAGTTCCTGTTGGGTTTCTCTTTCTAAGGCGTTTCTTAAAGCTCTGCCCTGGTAGACCCTTTGTTGGAATTTTGCTTCTATTTCGGTTAGCTGTTTGTATTTTAAACCCTCATCCGTATTGTTGCGGCTGACTCTCTTAAATTGCGAGGTTGGTAGAGCTTTCTTCAGGCTGGGCGGGTGACAGCTAGAGGCACATAGGATAGAGTTTTTGTCCGTTGGTTTACTGTAGAATGTTGTAAATAGAGTCTTGTCCTGTTTCATGATTCTTATGTCCAAGAAATCCACTGAGTTGTAGTCATAGTTTAATTTAAACTTGACAGTCAGGTAAACCCTATTCAGTTCTTCAGACCAACAGAGCAGGTCCTCTACTGTCCCTGTCCACAGGAAAAACAGGTAGTTTATGTATCTTTTAAACAGTTGAATCCTGTTGTCACAAAATAGATCAGTACCTTCTGATTCCAGTTCGGCCATGAATAAATTGGCATATGATGGGGCCATGTTTGACCCCATTGCCGTTCCTGCTATTTGGAGATAGTAGTCACGTTCAAATCTAAAATAATTGAATTACAGGCATATCCTCAACATCTCTGTGATCGCCTCCACTGGAGGACCAATATAAGGATATTTTGCCAGTTGTCTCCTTATTGCAACAATGCCCTCCTTATGTGGTATCACCGTGTACAGACTGGTCACGTCAAGCGTGACCAGAATAGTGTCCCGTGTTACTGAAGGAAATTGTAACAGTAATTAAATCATTTCTGCTGAGTCCAACAAAAACGATGTAATATTGTGGACTAGCGGCTGCAGAATATAGTCAACATAAGTGGCTATTGTTTGCAGCAGGGAGCCTATAGCTGACATTATAGGTCTACCCGGAGGATCAATAAGGCTCTTATGCACTTTGGGCAACATGTATAACACCGGTGTCCTGGGGAATTCCGAATCATATAGTCGTTAGTGTTTTTATCAATGTAATTATTCTTCAAGAGACACTGTATCATTTCATCCAGTATAACTTTGAAGTTTTTTGTAGGATCCCCTCTTAATGGGGTATAGGTGTCTTTGTCAGTAAGTTGTCTCATTACTTCATTTTTATAATTCATGTAGTCCGGCAGAACCACTACTCCTCCCTTGTCAGCTTCTCTCAATACGATCTTCATATCATCCTGTAGCGTTTGTATAGCTTTTCTTTTCTTAATGGTAAGGTTAGGTCTAGGTTAGGTAATTAAAATATAGGGTTTGGGACCACATGAAAATCTAGTGGGTATACCCATCCATATATTTATGTACCACACAAAAACGCTGAGAAGCATAAAAAATGCATGTGCAATAAACACAAGGTAATGTTAGTCTCAAGGTATACAGTTTTATGCAAATTGTAAATTGTAATGTATGGGCAAGACAGAATATAATATATATATATATAGGTGGTACCTATGCGTATAAGAAATAAAGTGTGTAATACAGAGAAATGCTTCAAGAGTAAGAGAGACATGCATGTTGGAACATATGTTTATATGTAACTAGTTCAAACTAGTATGAATAATGAGAATATACAAGTAAATGTTATAATTAGAATTCTGGAGCCCCAAATTGGATGGAAAGTGTACAAAAAAGAAGAGGCACTGTACTAAGATCTACTAGGTGTAACAGTTATTCCCAGAAGTTAATTAAGTCATATCTGGAATTTAAGCCATGAGATGTCCTGGTTTTTAGATGGAATATCCAGAACACCTCACGCTTAGCCAGAATGCTCTCAAGGTCACCACCCCTTTTTGGTGTTACTACTTTCTCAATGGCGGTCCATCTAAATGTGTCCAACTTGCCATTGTGAACAGTAGCAAAATGTTGCAACAATAGGGAGGTAGACTTGGCTCTCTCTAAAGTAGAAATATGTTCTCTGATACGAGTGTTAATGTCTCTGGATGTAAGTCCTGTGTACTGAATGTTACATTGAATACATGTTATCAAGTAGATTACACCCGTATGGGTACAATTCATGCATGTCTTTATGTCATAGCTTTTGCCTGTGACTGCTGAATGAAAGGAGTTAGAAACTTGTACAAAATCACAGGGTCTACATCTGCGATGACCACACCTAAACATACCCCTGTGGCGTAACAAAGAGCTCTCTGAAGAGTGTACCGGTTTTAATTGAGTGGGTGAAAGTATACTGCCTAAAGTGCAGCTCTTTTTATAAGTGCATCTGATGCCCTTTTTAACAGTATCCTTAAGTAAATCATCTGCCGCAAGCAGGGGAAAATGTTTTTTTTACAATACTGCATATGCTGGAGTACTGATCACTCCTTCGGTGTCATGCATCCTTGATTGGTTTCTTGCCACAGTAATCTTGAAAAAGTCTTAATAAACGCATTATGGCTGTTGGGGTCATATGTGCTCTTACTTCTAAACCTTTTTTCTGCAAAGTCCCCAGATTGTGCCCCAAAGTGTTCTCTTAGTCTCAGTATTCTGTTAAATTTTTGGACATCAACATACAGGTCAAAGGCGTCAGGTTTGGTGGTTGGAATGAATGAGAGTCCTTTAATCAGGACACTCCTTTCGTCTTCCATCAGGTCGTGTCCACTTGAATTAATATTTAACTCCTCATTGCCCTGCCCCTCCTGGGTGGTCTTGGTGGGCGACTTGTACCCCCCTCCGTGTATATGACCTCTGCCTCCCTTGTTTTTTGAACCAGTCTGCATACCACCTTGATTATCAACTTGTGTAGAAGGTAAATGGGTGATGTTATTCGAATCCGAGCTGTTGCCAGAGCTATTCACTGTTCCTAGTGGCCGTGCCTAATTATAACGTTGTCTCCAAGGTCTATTAGACCTATATTGTATCCTCTCTTTGGGGCTCATCAGCCAGCGATACACGCTTTAATTTTTATAATCTATGTCCTCCAATTTATGATCTTTGAAAGCAATCAGCTCGTTTTCATATTTTTACACCTCCTACTTAAGCTTATTTAGCCAATTTTGCTCCTTATCTGCTTCCAACCGTGTCAGATGTACATCCTCATATGCCTTAATTTCTTTTCTATTAATTTCCAGTAATCTGGTGGCTTCTTCTATAACAAGTAGAATCTGGTCCAGTGAGCACTTGTTCATGATGTTGCACTATTTTAGGCAAAAAGCAGGATTATTTCTACCAATGGTGGGTGTATTCCTAATCTGGAACCCCCTTGGTATAAATTTCTTCCTGTGGTATTCTGACAAATACGTGGCATGCAGGATTAAATACTTTTCTTTTCTTCTTAATTTAGCCAATTTAGCTGTGATAACTATAGATGTCAAACCTACCTGATATTCCTTTAAGAGGAGGATCCAAACCTTCATGATCAACTCTGTATAAATTACCAGCACTTCTGTTTCACATTGCTTGGTATTTCTCTGAAGTATCCAGCCAGTGTGAGCCTACTCACCCAACCTCTAATCTAGTTGAAGAAACTTGCTACTTTTCTTCCTATTCCCTACTGTTTAACAACAGATCCCTTTGGACGACCTGCTCCTCACAGCTTGTGATTTCTTGGCTCTCTGTATGTCCACCCAGCTGTGATGTCACACGCCGACACGGAGATCGCCTCACACCGACTTCGGCACCATTCAGGGCTACAAGCAGGAATCCACCAGCCTCCAGCTTCCACATTGCAGCTGCATATTAAGAGTAATGTACAAATAAGTTTTATTCTATCTAAGTTGAAATCACTCCGTATTCTAACAACCACCTGCTTATATTCTAACGATCCTTAACTGTAACACTGTTACAACCAGATAACTATTTCTCAGCCTGTTGTACTCGCAATCCCAAGTGTGCACCTTGGTTCATATCCTAAGGTATACAACATTGTTCTAGTATGTTTGTACCCTTAATTACTGTGTAACTCATAATCATCACTTTTACATAAGTCTGGTACTGAATAGTATATCACTCTGCTGTGCTTCCTAAGATTTATAAGACAGCCATAGTTTGATAGAACTTTTAATTACCTCAGATTACATTGCATAATCTTTGCGCTATTGTGAAGTATTACAGGTGTTATATATGCATTCTGTAATTTATGTTTCATATTCAGCAAGGATTTCTCTACACATCACATATATAATTAAAAATAATAGGATAACTCGATTACTATATCTGCAGTTGTGGTTCATCATATCCTACGTTTCTCCTAGGGAAACTTATCCTGACATTAGCATAGATCTGCAAAGTTTGTTCTGTAATGACTTTGTGTGGTATGGCAGCAAATCTAATTCTGGAGGTATCTTCCTCCGTGAAGTTAAACTCATTTGCTCCTTTAATTACTTCATCTCCTTCAATGTTAGCCTCTTGTTCCTGTTCCATGTCTGTACTTACATACGTTGTATGTCAAAAGAAATTACTTGTAAGGAAAGTGTAGGAATATATCCGACAATCTTATCTGAGTGCTGCTAAAAATTAATAATATAATTTCCAAAGCAGGTAGAAGCACTCCTAGTAACTGAGGCAAAAACAGCCTGTGATGCCCTGGGTGCGCTTCAAAGTAGGTAAATAGTCCCGATATTGGAAGTCACTCACAGGGTCTTTGTGCAAAATAATCAAGTTATTTATTGACGTTTCGGGGTTTCCCCCATTTTCAAAACAAGTATAAACATAGTGTATCAACTTACCACCTTATATCCCCACATCTCACCAATAACGGCGTCCGCGGATGCATCCAGGAAGTTGCCGGCGTCACGTGACCTGCAAGTCACGTGGCATTGTCATGGCAACTGGACGCTCAGTCGGGATCGTCGGGTGTTTTAAAAACAAAAACATCACCCATTTACCTTCTACACAAGTTGATAATCAAGGCAGTATGCAAACTGGTTCAAAAAACAAAGGAGGCAGAGGTCACATACACAGAGGGGTAAAAGTCAACCACCAAGACCACCCAGGAGGGGCAGGGCAATAAGGAGTTAATTATTAATTTAAGTGGACACGACCTGACGGAAGATGAAAGGAGTGTCCTGATCCAAGGACTCTCATTCATTCCAACCACCAAATCTGACGCCTTTGACCTGTATGTTGATGTCCAAAAATTTACCAGTATGCTGAGACTAAGAGAACACTTTGGGGCACAATCTGGGGACTCTGCAGAAAAAAGGTTTAGAAGTAAGAGAACATATGGCCCCAACAGTCATAATGCGTTTATTAAGACTTTTTCAAGATTACTGTGGCAAGAAACCAATCAAGGATGTATGACACCAAAGGAGTATATACATAACCTTACTATCAAGGAAAGAGAAGCTATACAGACGCTACAGGATGATACGAAGATCGTACTGAGAGAAGCTGACAAGGGAGGAGCAGTGGTCATGCAGGACTACACGGATTATAAAAAGGAAGTAATGAGACAACTTACTGACAAAGACACCTATACCCCCTTAAGAGGGGATCCTACAAAAAAAGTCAAAGTTATACTGGATGAAATGATACAGTGGGGGGTAGTTATCAAGCCGTCAACCTCAAATACGCTGGAATTCCGCAGCATATTTGTGGCGAGGCTGATTCGCCTTAGTTATCAAATGCTCGAGACCGTCAAAAGTAGAATTTTGTGACTCAGTCCGACACAGATCGATTCTTACGTCACTCCAGATGTTCCGCACACAAGTGCGGCACATTCTCACTACTTTTGCTAGTTATCAAATGACTAGCAGGTACGCTCGGCACTTTTACGGCCCAGCGTACCTGGTTTTCAAACCGCCACCCCTGGAGGCGGCGGATCCCATAGGAATCAATGGGAGTCTGACCATAGCGAAAGTACAAGTTCGCTGCTGACAGACATCCCATTGATTTCTATGGGAGCTGTCTGCACCTAACACCCTAACATGTACCCCGAGTCTAAACACCACTAATCTGTCCCCCCCTACACCGCCGCAACTAAATAAAATTATTACCCCCTAAACCGCCGCTCCCGGAGCCCACTGCAAGCTACTCTATACATATTAACCCCTAAACCGCCGCTCCCTGACCACGCCGCAACTATAATAAATGTATTAACCCCTAAACCGCCGCTCCCGGAGCCCACCGCAACTATAATAAATGTATTAACCCCTAAATCGCCGCTCCCTGAACCCGCCGCAACCTATATTAAATGTATTAACCCCTATCCTGCCCCCCCTACACCGTCGCCACCTATATTAAATTTATTAACCCCTAATCTGCCCCCCCTACACCGTCGCCACCTATAATAAATTTATTAACCCCTATCCTGCCCCCCACTACGCCGCCGCCACTGTAATAAAATTATTAACCCCTAAACCTAAGTCTAACACTAACCCTAACGCCCCCCCTAACTTAAATATTAATTAAATCAATCTAAATAATATTTTTATTATTAACTAAATTAATCCTATTTTAAACTAAATACTTACATTTAAAATAAACCCTAATATAGCTACAATATAAATAATAATTATATTCTAGCTATCTTAGGATTTATTTTTATTTTACAGGTACCTTTCAATTTATTTTAACTAGGTACAATAGCTATTAAATAGTTATTAACTATTTAATAGCTTACCTAGCTAAAATAAACTGAAATTTACTTGTAAAATAAATTCTAACCTAAGTTATAATTACACCTAACACTACACTATACTTTAATAAATTATTCCTATTTAAAACTAAATACTTACCTGTAAAATAAACCCTAAGATAGCTACAATATAAATAATAATTATATTCTAGCTATTTTAGGATTTATATTTATTTTACAGGTAACTTTGTATTTATTTTAGCTAGTTAGAATAGTTATTAAATAGTTATCAACTATTTAATAACTACCTAGCTAAAAGAAATACAAAATTACCTGTAAAATAAATCCTAACCTAAGTTACAATTAAACCTAATACTACACTATCATTAAATTAATTAAATAAATTACCTACAAATAACTACAATTAAATACAATTACATAAACTAACTAAAGTACAAAAAATAAAAAAAGCTAAGTTACAAAAAATAAAAAAATAAGTTACAAACATTTTAAAAATATTACAACAATTTTAAGCTACTTACACCTAATCTAAGCCCCCTAATAAAATAACAAACCCCCCAAAATAAAAAAATGCCCTACCCTATTCTAAATTAAATAAAGTTCAAAGCTCTTTTACCTTACCAGCCCTTAAAAGGGCCATTTGTGGGGGCATGCCCCCAAAAGTTCAGCTCTTTTGCCTGTAAAAGAAAAATACAACCCCCCCCAACATTAAAACCCACCACCCACATACCCCTAATCTAACCCAAACCCCCCTTACAAAAACCTAACACTAATCCCCTGAAGATCATCCTACCTTGTCTTCACTCAGCCGAGAAGCGATGGAACCGAAGTGGACATCCGGAGCGGAAGAAGTTAATCCTCCAAGCTGCGCTGAAGAAATCTTCCATCCGATGAAGTCATCATCCAGGCGGCGCTGAAGAAGTCTTTGATCCGGCTGATGTCATCTTCCAAGAGGCTCTGAAGAGGTCTTCTATCCGGGCGATGTCATCTTCCAAGCCGGGTCTTGAATCTTCCTCCCGCCGACACGGAACCTCCTTCTTCACCGACGGACTACGACGAATGAAGGCTCCTTTAAGGGACGTCATCCAAGATGGCGTCCCCTCAATTCCGATTGGCTGATAGGATTCTATCAGCCAATCGGAATTAAGGTAGGAAAAATCTGATTGGCTGATGGAATCAGCCAATCAGATTGAGCTCGCATTCTATTGGCTGATCAGATTTTTCCTATCTTAATTCCGATTGGCTGATAGAATCCTATCAGCCAATCGGAATTGAGGGGACGCCATCTTGGATGACGTCCCTTAAAGGAGCCTTCATTCGTCGTAGTCCATCGGTGAAGAAGGAGGTTCTGCGTCGGCGGGAGGAAGATTCAAGACCCGGCTTGGAAGATGACATTGCCCGGATAGAAGACCTCTTCAGCGCCTCTTGGAAGATGACATCGGCCGGATCAAAGAATTTTTCATCGCCGCCTGGATGATGACTTCATCGGATGGAAGATTTCTTCAGCGCCGCTTGGAGGATTAACTTCTTCCGCTCCGGATGTCCACTTCGGTTCCATCGCTGCTCGGCCGAGTGAAGACAAGGTAGGATGATCTTCAGGGGATTAGTGTTAGGATTTTGTAAGGGGGGTTTGGGTTAGATTAGGGGTATGTGGGTGGTGGGTTTTAATGTTGGGGGGGGTTGTATTTTTCTTTTACAGGCAAAAGAGCTGAACTTTTGGGGGCATGCCCCCACAAATGGCCCTTTTAAGGGCTGGTAAGGTAAAAGAGCTTTGAACTTTATTTAATTTAGAATAGGGTAGGGCATTTTTTTATTTTGGGGGGTTTGTTATTTTATTAGGGGGCTTAGATTAGGTGTAAGTAGCTTAAAATTGTTGTAATATTTTTAAAATGTTTGTAACTTATTTTTTTATTTTTTGTAACTTAGCTTTTTTATTTTTTGTACTTTAGTTAGTTTATGTAATTGTATTTAATTGTAGTTATTTGTAGGTAATTTATTTAATTAATTTAATGATAGTGTAGTATTAGGTTTAATTGTAACTTAGGTTAGGATTTATTTTACAGGTAATTTTGTATTTCTTTTAGCTAGGTAGTTATTAAATAGTTAATAACTATTTAATAACTATTCAAACTAGCTAAAATAAATACAAAGTTACCTGTAAAATAAATATAAATACTAAGGCCTAGATTTGGAGTTTGGCGGTAGATGGGTTGTTAACACTACGCGGGCTTTTTTCTGGCCGCACCATAAAATTAACTCTGGTATCGAGAGTCCAAAAAAATGCTGCGTTAGGCTCCAAAAAAGGAGCGTAGAGCATTTTTACCGCAAATGCAACTCTCGATACCAGAGTTGCTTACGGACGCGGCCAGCCTCAAAAACGTGCTCGTGCACGATTCCCCCATAGGAAACAATGGGGCTGTTTGAGCTGAAAAAAAACCTAACACCTGCAAAAAAGCAGCGTTCAGCTCCTAACGCAGCCCCATTGTTTCCTATGGGGAAACACTTCCTACGTCTGCACCTAACACTCTAACATGTACCCCGAGTCTAAACACCCCTAACTTTACACTTATTAACCCCTATTCTGCCGCCCCCGCTATCGCTGACCCCTGCATTATATTATTAACCCCTAATCTTCCGCTCCGTAAACCGCCGCAACTTACATTATCCCTATGTACCCCTAATCTGCTGCCCCTAACACCGCCGACCCCTATATTATATTTATTAACCCCTAATCTGCCCCCCTCAACGTCGCCGACACCTGCCTACACTTATTAACCCCTAATCTGCCGAGCGGACCGCACCGCTACTATAATAAATGTATTAACCCCTAATCCGCCTCACTAACCCTATAATAAATAGTATTAACCCCTAATCTGCCCTCCCTAACATCGCCGACACCTAACTTCAATTATTAACCCCTAATCTGACGACCGGAGCTCACCGCTACTATAATAAATGGATTAACCCCTAAAGCTAAGTCTAACCCTAACACCCCCCTAACTTAAATATAATTTACATCTAACGAAATTAATTAACTCTTATTAAATAAATTATTCCTATTTAAAGCTAAATACTTACCTGTAAAATACATCCTAATATAGCTACAATATAAATTATAATTACATTGTAGCTATTTTAGGATTAATATTTATTTTACAGGCAACTTTGTAATTATTTTAACCAGGTACAATAGCTATTAAATAGTTAAGAACTATTTAATAGTTACCTAGTTAAAATAATAACAAAATTACCTGTAAAATAAATCCTAACCTAAGTTATAATTTAACCTAACACTACCCTATCAATAAATTAATTAAATAAAATACCTACAATTACCTACAATAAAACCTAACACTACACTATCAATAAATAAATTAAATACAATTCCTACAAATAACTAAAATTACATAAACTAACTAAAGTACAAAAAATAAAAAAGAACTAAGTTACAAAAAATAAAAAAATATTTACAAACATAAGAAAAATATTACAACAATTTTAAACTAATTACACCTACTCTAAGCCCCCTAATAAAATAACAAAGACCCCCAAAATAAAAAAATGCCCTACCCTATTCTAAATTAATAGAGTTAAAAGCTCTTTTACCTTACCAGCCCTGAACAGGGCCCTTTGCGGGGCATGCCCCAAGAAAATCGGAACAGCCAATAGAATGCGAGCTCAATCTGATTGGCTGATTGGATCAGCCAATCGGATTGAACTTGATTCTGATTGGCTGATTCCATCAGCCAATCAGAATATTCCTACCTTAATTCCGATTGGCTGATAGAATCCTATCAGCCAATCGGAATTCGAGGGACGCCATCTTGGATGACGTCCCTTAAAGGAACCGTCATTCGTCGGGAGACGCAGAAAGAAGAGGATGGATCCGCGTCGGCTGCTTCAACATGGACCCGCTCCGCACCGGATGGAAGAAGATCGAAGATGCCGCTTGGATGAAGATGTTTGCCGGTCCGGATGTCCTCTTCTTGCCGGATAGGAGGAAGACTTTGGAGCCTCTTCTGGACCTCTTCAGCACCGGATGCCAGGACGGATCGGTGATACTTGTTGAGGTGAAGACAAGGTAGGAAGATCTTCAGGGGCTTAGTGTTAGGTTTATTTAAGGGGGGTTTGGGTTAGATTAGGGGTATGTGGGTGGTGGGTTGTAATGTTGGGGGGGGGTATTGTATGTTTTTTTTTACAGGCAAAAGAGCTGATTTTCTTGGGGCATGCCCCGCAAAGGGCCCTGTTCAGGGCTGGTAAGGTAAAAGAGCTTTTAACTCTATTAATTTAGAATAGGGTAGGGCATTTTTTTATTTTGGGGGTCTTTGTTATTTTATTAGGGGGCTTAGAGTAGGTGTAATTAGTTTAAAATTGTTGTAATATTTTTCTTATGTTTGTAAATATTTTTTTATTTTTTGTAACTTAGTTCTTTTTTATTTTTTGTACTTTAGTTAGTTTATGTAATTTTAGTTATTTGTAGGAATTGTATTTAATTTATTTATTGATAGTGTAGTGTTAGGTTTTATTGTAGGTAATTGTAGGTATTTTATTTAATTAATTTATTGATAGGGTAGTGTTAGGTTTAATTATAACTTAGGTTAGGATTTATTTTACAGGTAATTTTGTTATTATTTTAACTAGGTAACTATTAAATAGTTCTTAACTATTTAATAGCTATTGTACCTGGTTAAAATAATTACAAAGTTGCCTGTAAAATAAATATTAATCCTAAAATAGCTACAATATAATTATAATTTATATTGTAGCTATATTAGGATTTATTTTACAGGTAAGTATTTATCTTTAAATAGGAATAATTTATTTAATAAGAGTTAATTAATTTCGTTAGATGTAAATTATATTTAAGTTAGGGGGGTGTTAGTGTTAGGGTTAGACTTAGCTTTAGGGGTTAATCCATTTATTATAGTAGCGGTGAGCTCCGGTCGTCAGATTAGGGGTTAATAATTGAAGTTAGTTGTCGGCGATGTTAGGGAGGGCAGATTAGGGGTTAATACTATTTATGATAGGGTTAGTGAGGCGGATTAGGGGTTAATAACTTTATTATAGTAGCGCTCAGGTCCGCTCGGCAGATTAGGGGTTAATAAGTGTAGGCAGGTGTCGGCGACGTTGAGGGGGGCAGATTAGGGGTTAATAAATATAATATAGGGGTCGGCGGTGTTAGGGGCAGCAGATTAGGGGTACATAGCTATAATGTAGGTGGCGGCGCTTTGCGGTCGGCAGATTAGGGGTTAATTATTGTAAGTAGCTGGCGGCGACGTTGTGGGGGGCAGGTTAGGGGTTAATAAATATAATACAGGGGTCGGCGGGGTTAGGGGCAGCAGATTAGGGGTACATAAGTATAACGTAGGTGGCGGTCGGCAGATTAGGGGTTAAAAAAATGTAATCGAGTTGCGGCGATGCGGGGGGACCTCAGTTTAGGGGTACATAGGTAGTTTATGGGTGTTAGTGTACTTTAGGGTACAGTAGTTAAGAGCTTTATGAACCGGCGTTAGCCCAGAAAGCTCTTAACTCCTGCTTTTTTTCTGCGGCTGGAGTTTTGTCGTTAGAGCTCTAACGCTCACTTCAGAAACGACTCTAAATACCGGAGTTAGGAAGATCCCATTGAAAAAATAGGATACGCAATTGACGTAAGGGGATCTGCGGTATGGAAAAGTCGCGGCTGAAAAGTGAGCGTTAGACCCTTTTTTCAGTGACTCCAAATACCGGCGGTAGCCTAAAACCAGCGTTAGGAGCCTCTAACGCTGGTTTTCACGGCTACCGCCAAACTCTAAATCTAGGCCTAAGATAGCTACAATATAATTATTATTTATATTGTAGCTATATTAGGGTTTATTTTATAGGTAAGTATTTAGTTTTAAATAGGATTAATTTAGTTAATAATAAAAATATTATTTAGATTTATTTAATTAATATTTAAGTTAGGGGGGCGTTAGGGTTAGACTTAGGTTTAGGGGTTAATAATTTTATTACAGTGGCGGCGGCGTAGTGGGGGGCAGGATAGGGGTTAATAAATTTATTATAGGTGGCGACGGTGTAGGGGGGGCAGGATAGGGGTTAATAGGTTTAATATAGGTTGCGGCGGGTTCAGGGAGCGGCAGTTTAGGGGTTAAACTATTTATTTAGTTGCGGAGAGGTGCGGGATCAGCAGGAGAGGGGTTAATAACTTTATTATAGAGGGCGACGGTGTAGGTGGGGCAGGATAGGGGTTACTAGGTATAATGTAGGTGGCAGCGGTGTCCGGGAGCGGTGGTTTAGGGGTTAATACATTTATAAGAGTTGCGGCAGGGTCTAGGAGCGGCGGTTTAGGGGTTAGTAACTTTATTTAGTTGCGGGGGGCTCGGGGGTCGCCGGTATAGGGATAGAACAGTGTAGTTTAGTGTGAGTGCTTAGTGACAGGCTAGCAATAAAGCTGGGAAAAAGCCGAAGGGCAGCGAGATTGGATGAGTGATAACTCTCACAGTCCGCTGCTCATCGCCCCGCTGCTTTTTGACAGCTTTTTTTGATAACTTAGGCGAACGTATTCAAGGTCCGCGGCGGCGAAGGTAAGCGAGCTTAGGCGGGCGTATTGGGCCGGCGAAGGCAGAAAAGTAGACGGCTTGATAACTACCCCCCATTGTCTCTTGAAGAATGATTACATTGATAAAAACACTAGCGACTATATGACTGTGGAATTCCCCAGGACACCAGTGTTATACATGTTGCCCAAAGTGCATAAGAGCCTTATTGATCCTCCGGGTAGACCTATAGTATCAGCTATAGGCTCCCTGCTGCAACCAATAGCCACTTATGTTGACCATATTATGCAGCCGCTAGTAATATTCCATCCTTTTTGTTGGACTCAGCAGAAATGATTTAATTACTGTTACAATTTCCTTCAGTGACATGGGACACTATTCTGGTCATGCTTGACGTGACCATTCTGTACATAGTGATACCACATCAGGAGGGCATTGCTGCAATACGGAGACAACTGGAAAAATATCCTTATATTGGTCCCACAGTGGAGGCGATCACAGAGATGTTGAGGATGTGCCTGGAACTCAATTATTTTAGATTTGAACGTGACTATTATCTCCAAATAGCAGGAATGGCAATGGGGTTAAACATGGCCCCATCATATGCCAATTTATTCATAGCCGAACTGGAATCAGAATGTACTGATCTATTTTGTGACAACAGGATTCAATTGTTTAAAAGAAACATAGACAACCTGTTTTTCCTGTGGACAGGGACAGTAGTGGACCTGCTCTGTTGGTCTGAAGAGCTGAATAGGGTTCACCTGACTGTCAAGTTTAAATTAAACTATGACTACAACTCAGTGGATTTCTTTGACATAAGAATCATGAAACCGGACAAGACTCGAATTACAACCTTCTACAGTAAACCAACAAACAAAAACTCTATCCTATGTGCCTCTAGCTATCACCCGCCTAGCCTGAAGAAAGCTCTACCAACCTCGCAATTTAAGAGAGTCATCCGCAACAATACGGATGAGGGTTTAAAATACAAACAGCTAACCGAAATGGAAGCAAAATTCCAACAAAGGGGCTACCAGGGCAGAGCTTTAAGAAACACTAGAGTTGCCTTAGAAAAAGAATCCCAACAGGAATGGTCCAAAGTAAGTAAAAAAGATGAAAGTCTAACTTATACCACTACCTTTACGATGGGCAAGCAAGGGATTGCTGGCACACTTAAAAACAACTGGCCTCTACTTACCACAGATAGAGAATTACTCTTCACAGATACACAACCACCAAGGATTGGGTATCACAGAGCCACGTCACTTCGGGATCAACTAATAAAAACAGACCCCAGGGATTGTTATACCAACTCTACCTGGTTAAAAACTAAACCAGGCTGCTTTCGCTGCCTAGGTTGTACCACATGTGGGGGTCTGACTACTGGTAACAAATTTTCTTATCCATATTCCACCAGGAAGTTCAATTTAAAACACAGAGTCACCTGTACCACTAAGTTCATAGTGTATCTTCTCCACTGCATATGTGGCATGTTTTATGTGGGGAAAATGGTAGATGACCACAGAACCAGGATGGCCAATCCTCGGTCGGTCATAAGGACTGCCATTGATAGAGGTACATCAGACCAGCCAGTGCGGAGGCAGGCCATACGGTATCTGACCTAAAATATATTATTATCGATCATATACCTTCTCCTTCACGAGGTGGCAATAGAGCAAAGATTCTGCTTAAAGAGAATCTAGATGGATTTTCAATCTGGGGACCATGTCGCCCAGAGGACTCAGTGTGCACCTTGACTGGCACTGTTGTATCTAATGGTACACGGGTTAAGATCTGTACAGGGTTACAATACCTCATAAAGCTATGTATTGTCTACAGAAAAAATATGTATGAGTGGTGGGGTATAAGTCAGTATACTATGGTCATATATTTCCCTGTGATTTCCTTATATAATCCTCCTGATTAACTGGAGCAATAGCCCATAATGGCTTGTAGTAGTGTAGACTTAGATACTCATACAATATATAGATTAAAATATCTTTACTTACCCTGGTTCTAATGTGATATAGTATTACAACTGCTTATCAGATAGATTAGTACAATGTGATACAGATACTATAGTTAAGCCAGGCTATCCTATTTATACAAATTTGATAATTATTATTTATGGCCCCATATATGCTAGAAATGCATTTTGTATATAATTTGTATTGACACCAATCGTTTAGATTATGATCTGGATATTGTTGTGAATATGCCTAAAAATGTTCCTTTCTATTGTCAAACAGCACAGATTTTTTTGTTTTTAATACACGCGACGATCCCCACTGAGTGTCCAGTTGCCCTGATGACGCCACGTGACGTGCAGGTCATGTGACACCGGCAACTTCCGGGATGCAGCCACGGATGCCGTTATTGGTGAGATGTGGGGATATAAGGTGGTAAGTTGATACACTATGTTTATACTTGTTTTAAAAATGGGGGAAACCCCGAAAAGTCAATAAATAACTTGATTGTTTTGCACAAAGACCCTGTGAGTGACTTCCAATATCGGGACTATTTATCTACTTTGAAGCTCACCCAGGGCATCACAGGCTGTTTTTGCCTTACAGTTACTAGGAGTGCTTCTACCTGATTTGGATATTATATATATATATAGATATATATATATATATATATATATATATATATATATATATATATATATATATATATATATATATATTTATGTGATCCTTGAGGATTAAGCCAACTTGGTGAAACGTACGTTGGATCACATGGTTCATCCACAACGTCACAAGGGGGGCAGATTCTTCACACACAGACATTAAGCACTGAGCAGTACAAAACCAGATATAGGACTGTGTTCCAATTACTAGTCACAGCTTTAATTTGCTAAACACTCTTGTTTAAGAGTTAGTTTGACCCTGGACTGTAACCTAGGTATCCTCCTTTTTTTGAAGGTATATCTTAGATCTATTGAAGCTCTCCAGAGTGTGAGTACAATTGCTTCCATCAACTCATTTGAAACATATTGCAACAGTACTATGCAATGGTAACTTTTGTTTCTTTTTAAATTGAAAGTCAATCCTAGCATTTGTGAAACACTAGGATTGACCATTGAAACAAATAAAGGGGACGTTTATTCATGAAGTATAAAATACTTTATGCAGAAAGGCAGCTAATGGCAGAACACTGTTTTGCTAAGAGGTGACGTTTTCACCTCCTTAGCCAATAGCTGTGCGGTAAATCCCATACCACATGGGCGCCAAGCCGGATTTTCCGCACGGCTATTGGCTAAAGAGGTGAAAACGTCACCTCTCAGCCAAAAAGCATTCTGCCCTGGGCTGCCTGAGCAGCTCAGTACGGCAAACGCTTAAAACAAATAAAGCAGCTTTCTGCATGAAGTATTTTATACTTCATGAATGAAAGTCCCCTTTATTTGTTTCAATGGTCTATCCTAGCATTTCAGAAATATATATATATATGAGGACCAATCACTGCAGAGCTCCCACCCATTCCATATTTGTGAGGATTTGTATAGTTTGGGAGCTCTGCCTTCTGATATCCCGGCAGCTCTACAGGATCTTATAAAATTCCCATTTTGTAAAGGACTACCTAGCAACACCACTTATACATCTTCTATACGCACAGTTCTGTCCAGTCCACACATAAACTCCACCCCAAAGCAATGTGACTCCATCCCAAGATGTCACAATGTTGAGAGGTTTTTAACTGGGACATATTTCTACTGTGTCATTGCTGGATAGTGAATTACCTTTAGCTCTGCTAAGTAAAATTAAAATACTATAGGTAACCTTTACTGGTGCATTCTTCATCTCACCAGCCAATGTGAGCTGCATGAATTTGGTCTGGAGAATTTGCAAACAACTGCACAAAGCTTTTGCCATATTACTTCAATACAATAAAAAACATGCATATGTTAAACTAGAGATACATTAAAGTGATGGCAAACTTGACATGTTTTAAAACCAGGTCCGGAATTTTAGCAATATTTAACAGGGACTTTAATTGATCACTTCTTATAAAGATGAACTGTAACTTACTTTTTAATCTAGCCGTGCCATTATAATACCCCTTGCTCCAGCAGCCCACTTTAAAAGTAATTTAGTGCTCTAGCTACCAAAAAATGTGCCATATGGCTAAAGTGCTGATTGGAGAACCGTTCAAGCCTTTAAGTCACAAAAAAATATGAGTTTTGCAGTTGGCGGCCAGCACGCAGGGTATTAGAATAACAAGGCTTGATTATCAAAGTAAGTTACAGAGCATCTATACTTTCATTGTGTATTTTGTCCCCTTTTCCTATAATTCCAAAAATTGTGGCTTTCCAATTGCTATTAAAAATAGAAGTACAGACTTCTGACTTAATACTGCTATATTCCATACAGTTATTGACTGAACGCTCTAGTGATCCATTTATAGCTGTCCGAAACTGGCCTCAGCAGTTGGGAAAACCTAGGTTAAAGCTTAACATTAAAAGCAGATGCAGAGACATGGGATTTCAGTTTTGTGGTTTACCTGTTGACATGTGAGTGTGACCTGATCTACATTGGGTGCACTAAAAGGAAAATCAGACTTAGATTTTCTGAACATTTAAATAATATATAAGTGAAAATGGATAAACATAGTGTCCCTATACATTTCAGGGATTGTCATCGGAGTGACTCAAGAACCCTGAAAATACAAATAATTGATTGGATTCCACAGACTAGAAAGAATAAATAATTACAATTGAGGAAACAAGAGACCTTTTGGATGCAGAAGTTGAACTGTTTGCATCCAAAAGGTCTAAATGTAGATTTGGATTTAGCAGCATTTATGTAACACTGATTCCATTACATCCTTTGGGCAATAACACCTTTCTCTCCTTTTAGACAGAATAGGAACTATTGACACCTATAACTATATTTATATTATATTTTAGGATCTACTCACTATTGAAATTTAGTCTATATTATGAAGTCCATTATAAGTTAGTCCTTAGGGAAAAGTATCTATTTATTCAAATTTGTAGAAAAATTCTATCTATTAAATTCAAACTTGCAAAATAATATAAGATTTATAAATTACATACAATTCATACTCCAACTTTGGTAATTCAGATGGAAACCTGTTCTCGTTTATGAATTTAAATGAATCTGTTGTGTTTTTAAATATATTTTTAATTTTTTATATGTATTTTAAATTGTAAATTTTGTTTTAAATATATAATGTGTGGCAGTCTCATACTTATAAATATATATAAAAAGTCAACAACGTTTAATCTCTTTGTATGTACAAAGATACTATTGTCATGCACTCATGTAATGCAGAGGTTACAAGGTTACTATACTATGTGCTAGGATTTGTGTCATTCAAATTATTTCACCACCAATGAGACGAATGATACACCTATATAAGAACTACTGCCATTGCCAGTTATGAGACTTATCCTCTTGAGAAAGACTGCAGGTTAGCGGTTGAAATGCGTTGAGGCTTTTTGAACTTTGTGAGCACTGTAGTCACTTTACCTCAAAGGAATCATCACGGTCAGCTTTAACTGCAACTTGGATACAGACGCATACAGGACGCCTGGTAATAACAGCAGCAGGAGACGCTGACTATTTAAATAAACAGAGGAGAGACAAGCGGTGTGGAATATCATTTGGTTTTATGGGATTTGGATGAATAAATTATTTTACTTTGTAGCGCTTTGACTCGTTATTTTAATACTACACTTGAATCTGGATGCGCTTCTTTCTTTTCGGAATTGCAGTTTCTACCCTATTCCATTTGGCTCTAAGGACACCTTTGGTGAAAAAGCAGCACCGGATTCTGTTCTTAGGACTCTAATCTATAGGGTCGGTTATTGGTGAGGCCATTACTACTGACTACACTATTGGTTGATTGTAGATGTCTTATACCTTTGAGTTTTTAATTGCATCATTTTTTATATTGTTTCCATTTTAATGACACTGGAATTAGTTCACTGTTTTTAAACTTCTGGTTCGATATGGTCATATATCATACTATTTTTTAAGATATACTTACATATGAGTACACTAACTTAATTTGAATAAATCCTCAAAGCTGGGTTGCTAGCGCTGGAAAATACTCTTTACTTTGATATATCTAGGATAAAGCTTAGTGCTTTATGGACACTATGGGCTAAATTATGAGTGGAGTGCAGATTAATGCTTCCGCTTGAGCGTTAATTGTGTTAGAATTAAGATTTTTGCATTCATCGTGTTGCACTCATATTATGAGTTGAAAGTAAACTTTTTTCGTCAATTGAGAAAAAAAGTTAAAAAAAAAAATATTTTCTCTTGCGCAAACCCGATAACATATTCTCATTTGTGCTAACCCAACATGTAAATATGAATATTTCATATTCCAATGTTTTTTACATAATAGAAAATGTTCTATTTATTCCTAAATACATATTTCTATATATATATGATTATCTTTGGTAACATATATATCTATACCTATATATATATATATATATATATATATATATACTGTATATATATATATATATATATATATATATATATATATATATATATATATATATATATATAGAGAGAGAGAGAGAGATAGATAGATAGATAGATAGATAGATATAGATATATATAACTATATATAGGTATAGATATATGCAGATATATATAGGAATATCTATTTACAAATATTTAGAACATATTCTGCTATGTGCAAAACATTTGAATGTAAGGTTATACAAGACTGGTTCCAAAGCCAATAGGCAAAATTGCAAAGCAAAAAGTCTCTATACTTTTCCCTAAACACATTTATCTTTCAGAGAAGACTTACTCTGGTACATGCATTTCAGAGCAGCCACATTATTGGTCTTTCTATATACACACAGCCCTGGCATATACAGATGGGATTTGGCAAGGTAGGAGAAAATTTGCTGTCACTTGAGCCGGTAAGAGAATTGTTAAAGGGAAATTCCAGCCAAAATTGGAATCCACGTGCAAACATTTAATTTGTGAATAGAAGCATTTTTGTAGTATACATTAATTAGCAAAAATGCTTCTAATAAAAATTATAGCTGCTTTAAAAGTGTACTTAAGTATGCACCGTGCACCAGCATTTTAAACGCAACACTTGCTCAGAGAGCCTAAGGTGCTTGTTTCATCTGGTAATGACTCAATGTGTTAATTGCTGACATAATACAAGCCCCACTGATTATCTGAGCAGCTGTAGTATGTAAAATGCTGATAGAATTAGAATATCTAGCTATGCTTCACATGCACGTGCAGAGGAAAATGCTATCACTAAAACAGTTTTACTAGAAGCATTTTTTACTAATACATGTATATTGCATATATGTTTCTATTCAAAGATGTAATAAATCTATGTGCATTTACATTTTGACTGGAATGTCCCTTTAAGTGTATTTAATTATTCAAATAAGTTATGACATATCACAAAAACAGAAGATACACTATAGAAAGAAGAATGAGTAGGATATTTTGCATTCATTAAATGTTACATTCATTTAGAAATAACAATTATAAATGGGATAGGTCCAAGATGCTTAGCAATTATCCTTATGATGTAGTATTTTTGTACACATTAGTGTTCTGATTGCCGTATAGAATACGTATATAATATGATTGCCGTATAGAATACGTATATAATATGATTGCCGTATAGAGTACGTATATAATATGACTGCCGGCAGCTGGCCCTTCCGTAGATATGATATGTATAATTACATTCTTAAATTCTTCTGAAACGCATTTTGTGTGCAGAACATTTGATGCATTTATAAAAAAAAACTAATGTCCCTTTTTGTGTAACTGGAGCTCAATTTTTTTCATGATCCAGATAGCGTACAATTTTAAAAAAATACAAAATACTTTTATTATCATCACATTTACTTTGTTTAATTGGTGTGTGCACGTGCCTGCGTGTGTAAAGAAGTTACACACTTTGGAACACATGGGGGCATATTTATCAAGCTCTTGATGCCCCTTGTTTCCGGCGAGCCTGGAAACAGAAGTTATAAAGCAGCGGTCTAAAGACCGCCGCTCCATAACTTGTCCTCCTGTTCTGAGGTCACGGACAGAAATCAACCCGATCGAATACGATCAGGTTGTTTGACACCCCTTTCTAGCGACCGATTGGAGGCGAATCTGCAGGGTACAGTATTGCACCAGCCGTTCACAAGACTCCACTTGTTCTGGGAAAGACTGGCACACATCATCCCACGGCCCAGTCATCCAGCCATTCTCTTCCCCCATATCCTCACTTCTTTCTATAGACTCCACTGATTCAAGCACAGACAGACATATACCATCTATCCATCTTTCTCCCCAGTCAGGCTCTCCTCTTACAGTTTTACATCTCAGCACAGACACCCCCAATTCAGGCACAGCCCTTTGCATATATGCACTCTGTCCTCCATCCTGGTCAGCATGTCTCTGAGTTTTTTTACACCCAACCCTTTGCACATTAGGGTCTACAGCTAATGTCACTAGGTCAAATGTTGCATTCTCAGGCACATACAAAGATAACAACCTGCCCAGATAAGTATCCAGTAAAACATCATGAGGAATATTTTCAGATGCCCCCACACTTTAATCTCTCCCTGCTCCCCTATCAAGATATACACGTGCCATAGGCACTGCATATTGCATTCCCCCAATCCCTTTAACTGCTACACCTAAGTATATAAGACAGCCATGGGAATGTGTATAATATCAACCACTGTGTACTGTTGGTGTTTACTTATAAGTTTGAAAATAGCTCAATGTATTACGGTATCCAAAACGTTCGATGTATTACGGTATCCAAAACATTTGATTTATAATCTATGAAGCTTATAATATATCCGCTTCATAGCATATTAGTATATTGATGGGTAAGTTTAGGAACTAATAGCATGTCAATACAGGCTAAACCCTATCATTGTGGGAGCAGAGTATAAAAGTATACAGTAGCTTAGCGTGTAAGAAGAGTTAACTTCAAAACTAAGTATTGCAGTTATATTTCAAAATAAAAAATGTAATTATATGTTTATAGATATCTTACAACAATTATTATCCTTGCTTATGTATGCAATTGTGTAAATATATCATATAAATTATGATCGTTTGTTCCTCTCTATTATCGTTCATTAAATATGCACAGAGAAATACCTATCCCGTTAAATGTTTACCATGGATTTGCAAACATCTAGGCTCTAATAAATTACACTGAGAAGGAAAACAAGATATATAGTGTTTGTG
Source organism: Bombina bombina (assembly GCF_027579735.1). Taxonomy (NCBI): domain Eukaryota; kingdom Metazoa; phylum Chordata; class Amphibia; order Anura; family Bombinatoridae; genus Bombina; species Bombina bombina. The sequence continues at coordinate 31,121,350 of NC_069506.1, read as the reverse complement.
GATATGAGTTTAGGCAACAATACGTTCCTGCTTTCGCAACAAAGTAACAGTCTGGTGGTAAATGCTGTTAACGTGTGTCGGGCTCCAGTTGACAGCAATAAATTGCTCCAGTATACAACGCTACTTAGTGTGTATTCTCTGCTCCCCTAGATAATTTCCGATATATAGAAATATTTTTCGTAGTATGACAAATTGGTTATCGTAGTTATTCATATACTATATATTTGATCAATTGTGCTTTGGATCCTGTTGTGAATCTTATATAACAAGTAAGTAACGGAATGACTCGATTCACATGCAGTAGAATGCTAATATATTTGGTTAAATAATTTCATTTGTATGACTGGCAAAATAAGGTAAACTACACAGTATAGCCCTGTGCTAAAAAAGTCTTGGCACAACCCAGACTGTGTAACTTAGTTAACTATAGCTAGAGCGGATAAAATTCAGAGCAACAAACAAACAGTAAATTAGTGTTGCTTTCCTCTGGTCATGTAACAAACAAAACAGATGCTGGTACTTCTAAAGGAATTGCTCCCTCCAGCTAATTGCTCCAATTTAATCTTCTCTGGGAAAGTGGAGCTGATGTGGCCTACTTTGTTGCAAGCAAAACACCTGTGGGTAACCCCCTGCCCAGGTGCAGCACCCACACCTCCTTTCCCAGAGGATGCATTGCAGACACATTAAACAAAGGCTTGGTGAAGGGGGACCGTGAAGCAGCTCCTTTCCAGGTGGATGCACGATTTCTCCATAGGAATCAATGGGGCAGATTCGGCTGAAAAAAAAAACCTAACACCTGCAAAAAAGCAGCGTTCAGCTCCTAACGCAGCTCCATTGATTCCTATGGGGAAATACTTTTATGTCTACACCTAACACCCTAACATGAACCCCGGGTCTAAACACCCCTAGTCTTACACTTATTAACCCATAATCCACCGCCCCTGACATTGCCGACACGTGCATAATATTATTAACCCCTAATCTGCCGCTCCATACACCGCCGCCACCTACATTATACTTATGAACCCCTAATCTGCTGCCCCCAACATCGCCGACACCTACATTATATTTATTAACCCCTAATCTGCCTTTCCCAATGTCGCCGCAACCTAACTACAATTATTAACCCCTAATCTACCGCCCACAACGTCGCGGCCACTATATTAAAGTTATTAACCTCTAAACCTAAGTCTAACCCTAACCCCACTAACTTAAATATAATTTAAATAAATCTAAATAAAATTACTACAATTAAATAAATAATTCCTATTTAAAACTAAATACTAAAATAAATACAAATTTACCTGTAAAATAAATCCTAACCTAAGTTACAATTACACCTAACACTACACTATAATTAAATTAATTACCTAAACTAACTACAATTAAATACAATTGAAAAAAATTTATCTAAATTACAGAAAAACCCCCACTAAATTACAGAAAATAATAAAATAAGCTAAATTAAGCTAATTACACCTAATCTAATCCCCCTAATAAAATAAAAAAGCCCCCCAAAATAATAAAATTCCCTACCCTATACTAAATTACAAATAGCCCTTAAAAGGGCCTTTTGCGGGGCATTGCCCCAAATTAATCAGCTCTTTTACATTATTAATAACTATTTAATAACTATTGTACCTAGTTAAAATAAATACAAAGATGCCTGTAAAATAAAAATAAACCCTAAGATAGATACAATGCAATTATTAGTTATATTGTAGCTATTTTAGGGTTTATTTTATAGGTAAGTATTTAGTTTTAAATAGGAATTATTTATTTAATTGTAGTAATTTTATTTAGATTTATTTAAATTATATTTAAGTTAGGGGGGTTAGGGTTAGATTTAGGTTTAGGGGTTAATAACTTTAATATAGTGGTGGCGACGTTGTGGGCGGTTGATTAGGGGTTAATAATTGTAGTTAGGTTGCGGCGACATTGGGGAAGGCTGATTTATTATTTTCTGTAATTTAGTGGGGGTTTTTGTAATTTAGATAATTTTTTTCAACTGTATTTAATTGTAGTTAGTTTAGGTAATTACTTTAATTATAGTGTAGTGTTAGGTGTAATTGTAACTTAGGTTAGGATTTATTTTACAGATACATTTTTATTTATTTTAGCTAGGTAGCTATTAAATAGTTAATAACTATTTAATAACTATTGTACCTAGTAAAAATAAATACAAAGATGCCTGTAAAATAAAAATAAACCCTAAGATAGATGCAATGTAATTATTAGTTATATTGTAGCTATCTTAGGGTTTATTTTATAGGTAAGTATTTAGTTTTAAATAGGAATAATTTATTTAATAATAGTTATTTTATTTATATTTATTTAAATTATATTTAAGTTAGGGGGTAGGTTTAGGGTTAGACTTAGGTTTAGGGGTTAATACATTTAATATAGATGCGGCGACGTTGGGGGCAGCAGATTAGGGGTCAATAAATGTAGGTAGGTGGTGGCAATGTTATGGACAGCAGATTAGGGGTTAATAAAATATAACTAATGTTTGCGAGGCGGGAGTGTGGCGGTTTAGGGGTTAATATATTTATTAAGGTGTCCGGTCAGCAGATTATGGGTAAAAATTTTATTTAAGTGTTTGCGATGTGGTTTAGGGGTTAATAGGTAGTTTAATTCCAGCATTAGGAAAATCCCATTGAAAATATGGGATACGCAATTTACTTAAGTGGATTTGCGGTATGTTGGAGTTGCGGAAAAAAAGTGAGCGGTACACCTGTACCTCCCAGACTCGTAATAGTGTTAGGAAAAAAGCAGTGTTGGGACCTCTCAACGCTGCTTTTTAAGGCTAACGCAAAACTCGTAATCTAGGTGTCAGTTATTAATAATGACTCTGAAAAACAAATTCAATATATATACATTTGTCTCTTATATTCCATTTCCAAAAATCATATCAGGTTATTTATTATGTGTGAAAAATCTTATAGGAGTTAAAAAAAGATTAAAGGTCAGTTTCCGTTTATATTCCAAAAATCATATCAAATTTTATGGGTAATAATCAGTTTTAGAAAGGGAGAGGAAAGATGAAAAAAAAAATGAAAAAAAAGGGAATAGAAGAAACAGGGGAAGGGACCCTCTTCTCAATCCGATCTCCCCCTCCCCCACCTCTCTCCCTCCATTGCATTTCTTAAGCCTCTACCCAGCATTCTGGGAGATGACCTGCATAAACATTTTGCAGAACATATTCATTATTACTAAATGGCTTAACTAATTGGGCTTGTAAGCCGGAAGGGCTTTAATACTTGTTGTTCACTTATTAAAAAAATGTTTAATCTGTAAATTAGTAGGATATTGTAAGGACAGTTGTTTAATAGTACATAGCATTATCAGTGCCTTTTTACATTCAATGAATTTAGGCGCTCTAGGGGACTTCCACTTTTTTAAAATAAAGTTCCTTACTAATAAAATTATTGTGTTGAATAATTCATTGTCCCTATATTGGTCTGAATATTTAGTTAGAAAAATAACATGTTGTCTTGAAATCTCACTCTCTGTTGATAATGTTCTTTTAAGCCCGTAATTAATTTGTGTCCACAACTGGAAGATTTTAGGACATGACCAGAAATAGTGTAACCCAGCTGCTTCTTTGTCTCGCATCAGTTTATTTATAGCAATTCAAGGTCTTTTCCCGTTCCAAATAAATTTTGTACATAATTGATTAAATCTATTTAGGTCTGTTTTGCGTAGGAAAAGCGGGAGGTTTTGGAGGAGATATAGTAATTTGGGAATAAAATTGTTTTAATCAACATTTTCCGGGCTTTGATAGATATTGGGAGATTTATCCAGTATATTGTTTTCCTTCTGCATTCTATAAAAAATTGAGTGGAATTCCAGTCATACCACTCTTGTGGATTCCGGGTTAAAATAACTCCCAGAAACTTTATTTGTTGCACTTCTTTGAAAGGATGCTTATAAAGAGTAGTTTAATCAGTTTATTTAGCCATAGCAATTCCGATTTCTCAATGTTAATCTTGTACCCTGATATAGAACCAAAACGCTGGGTTGCCTTTATCAATAATTGCAACGTTTCTTCTAAATTACTTAGAGATAATAATAAATCATCTGCATAAAGAGAGAATGAAATGTTGCCCACCTATTTGAATGCCTTGTGATTGTTGTCTTAGTGTGATTGCTAAGGGTTTCAGTGAAATGTTAAAAAGAAGGGGGATAGAGGACATCCCTGACTGGTACCTCGATGGAGGTTAAATCTCTCTGAGACTAATCCATTAACTATAATTGATTATGTTGGTTTATTATAGATTTATTTAATGAGGTTATAAATGTTGCCTGAGAAACCAAACCCCTCTAATGTGAAGAATAGGTGGACCCATTTTATATAGTTGAAGGCCTTTTCAGCATCAACTGTCAAGATCGTAGCATTTTCTCTTTTGGCCAGATTTTTATGTCTGAGCGCATTCCAGTAGAAGTCCAGCATCAACATAGTTTTTCGTATATTTTTGACCGGGTTTCTACCAGGCATGAAGCCAGCTTGGTTTTCATGAATTACTTTATGAAGGTGTGGTTTCAGTAGATTAGCAACTATTGAGGTTAAAAGTTTGTAGCCTACATTGAGTAAAGCTATTGGTCTATATGATGATGGATTTTCTAGATCTTTATCTTTTTGGGGTATTAAAGTGATGTTAGAAGCAGTAAAATTAGGTGGGGCTAAAACACTGTTATTAAAGTACATGTTAAATAGTTTATCTAGTGTCGGTGTCACCTGCTCTTGAAGTATTCTGTAGAATTCTGCTGGTAAAGTGTCTGGACCAGGTGCTTTATTTAGTTTTGCTGCTTTTATCTTGTTTACGATTTCCTGGGTTAGAAAGGGTTAACAGACATTTTCTACTTTCACTAATCTGTCACAGTCCAGCCATTCCAGGCAAGCCTATGACTTAGTTCAGTGGGCACAAGGGTTACCAACACTCTCTAGTCTGTACTAGGCTTAGAAAAAGTGCCCAAAACTCCCATTTTACTGCTACCCAAACTAAACTAAAATGATCTCTACACTGCCACCACTTCCGATTTATTTAGGGAAATCCTAAGGAAAAATCCAGACTAACAACTTAATTTCCAGAAAACAATTTAGCAAAAAATAAACTAAAATCAGAGTAATATTACTACCATTCTCTTTCAGTAATGAGGTTCATATATTAGACACAGGCAAAAAACTTAATAATTGAATGATGTATTATGCAAAAAAAATATGCACAGTGCATTATTAATAAAAATATGTTAACAAATAGAATTATACACAAGGAAACAGTTTTAAAAATAAAAAGGAGAAATAACAGAAAACCTTATACTTTCCTAGCTTAGGTATCTGTGCCAGGGAGATGGCAAGCAACAGTGGTCACTCACTCTGTAGTATTTAGCCTTCCATGAAGAATGAACCCTTGAAAATGTTAAAAAAACACAAAATTTTATACATCTTTTCATGAAATCAAATGGCTTGACCCACAGTCTTTCCAGAGGGCTAAGAAAACCCCTCTCTTTTACGACAGTTAATAAAGTCCTGAGTCTTTGCCTGAAATCATAGTATACCTTACAACTTCTGATAGGCATATTCAGCTCATGCACCTATATAAGCAACTTCCCAGGGACATCATGAGAATTAGTTTGGTACCAAATATGACATGGTTGTCATATTTCTCTCATCTAGTGTCATAACATGTTTTGAAGCATATCTTAAATTGTACTAGTGTCCTCTTATTGACCTTATCTGCTCCAGGGAAAGTGCACTGCTTATTGTCTCTTGAGCTGACGCTTTTATTTTTTTTGATGCATCAATGCACACGCAATATCATTTGGTGAAGTAGAACTTAGAAACTATTTATATGGGGTGCTGGATGATCAAAGGAAACATTCATTACCACAAAAACACAGCAACACAGTTCTTCTTTAAAAAAAAAAAATGTTTTAGCTCACTGGCTAAAAAAATCTACTACTCATTTGAAGTTCAGACTTTGGGGTAGATTTATCATAGTGCAAGCGGACATGATACAAAAAACAAAAAACTTTTCAGTTGATCTATTAACAAATTAACTTTATCGCTCTATTGGAAAACAGGTAGGCTGAGGAGTGTGCAGGTTTCTTCAGCACTATATGGCAGCAGATTTGCAAATAGTGTTCCCTCTAAGGCTAGTTTTGTGTGGGCGGCCCAGCACTGAAACAGTTAATTAGATCAATTAGCAAACACTACACAATACAGACTGCAAGGTGTGGTTCCCTTATTAACTGTTTCACAAACTTGCCTTAGAGGGAACACTGTTTGCAAGAATACTTGCAGGGACGTGCACTCATAGGAGGCAGGGGAGGCAGTGCCTACCCTGCCATATGTGGCCAAAGCTTAATTAAATTTTAGTTAAAACAAAAAAAAAATAAGTAACAAAAAAAATATTCCCCCCCCCATGTAATGCTATGGAGAGGCAGGTACAGGAACGCTTCTCTCCATTGCAGTACATGGGTCAAAGGAAAAGCTGCGCTGCAGCGCCACCTGTGTTCTGTCAATATATTAGCAGCATAACTTGGGACCAATAGGAGGCACCCCTCTTGATGCCTCCTAGCAAGTGAAGGATATATAGATTAATCAGAAGGAGGATGCAGTGAGCAGGATCATGTGACACAACTGGAAGCTGAGGTAACCTAAGAACAGATGACACCAAGCAGAAGAGTAAAGTAGTATTCTACATCTCTTGTGATTCACAAATTGTGTTCAGATACAGCTCATTAACAGGGGGGACAGTAAGTGAGCATAGCCCAATACTGACAGGAAGTCAAAGGGTCAATTCAAATTTAAATCCATAATTTAAAACCCAGAGTTTGAAGCTAAGTGTGCAGTGTCCACATTATTTAAACTAAACTTTTTGACATTGAATATTGCTAAGCCTCCCTTTTTCATGGTTATTTGATTTAATTAGGTACAAACTCCATATATGTTATGTCTGTTTAGTCAGAGGATGCAGTATCTATTTTTCTTTTTCTCTGTGTCTCCATTTATTTAAAGACTGCTGTTAACTTGTAATTCGCAAATCAATTGAAAGCTGTTGCATTGTGTTTTTAATATGTGCTGCTTTTATACAAGTTTATATTAATAAAAGGAGATAATGAGTCATTTAAAAATAAGATGTAATTATTGCAGTTGATAAATGTTTTTAGAAATAATGCCACTGTAAAGTAACTGGTTAAACACATAGTCAAAGGGAGACATTTAAAATTAAACTTTCATGATTGAGGTAGGGCATGCTATTTTAATAGACTTTTCTAGTTATTTATATTTTGAGAATTAGCATCAACTGTTACTGGCCCCATGTCAGCAAATCAAATTAGTTTTTGAAAGGAACATGAAAGTCATAATTACATTTCCATCATTCAGATAGAAATTGCACAAAAAATAAATAAATAAACTTTATATTTTACTTTTATTATTATGTACTTCATTCTTTTTGTATCCTTTGGTGTCCTTTGTTGAAGAGCATACCTAAGTGGGATGTGCATGTGCGTTTCATGAGCACCATATTGCAGCAGCAGTGTTGGCAGTATTGATAACTTGTCCTTTGTGTAAAACTTGTATGGCAAATTATTTCTATTTTTACAATACAGTAGTGAGTAGAGAAGAGATTGTGTATCATTCTAATTGCTTAGTAACTGGCACTGTACCACAGAATTGTGTGAGTGTGTATGTGAGTAGAGTGTGTGTGGGTGTCAGTGAGCAGAGTATGTGTGCTTTATTCTCCAGGTAATCAATACATTTCCGATGAGCTGGTGCTTTAGTGCAGTGTTTCTCAACAATGGTCCTCAAGTACCCCCAACAGGCCAGGTTTTCATTATAGCTGAATTAGTGCACAGGTGAAGTAATCAGCTGATCAGTAACTCAGTGGTTACTAACTTGCTCTCACCCATCACCTGATTATGTCACCTGTGCACTGGTTCAGCTATCATTTAAACCTGCCCTGTTGGGGGTACTTGCGGCCCTCTGTACATATGTTTCTCCGGCGTATCATATCTAGTGCCTCACCAGCCTCTGACCTCACTGCACGTCACTAACTTTTAGCAATGTTATACATTGTGCAAATTATGCTGCCATATAGTTTTCCATAAATAAATAAATAAAAATAATGAAAGTTTTAATTTCACTTCATGTCTCTTTAATATTGCATTAAAGGAACACTAAAGTCAAAATGTAACTTTCACGACTCAGATAAAGAATACAGTTTTCAATAACTTTCAAATTCACTTGCTCCTACTGAGCATGTGCAAGAATTCACAGACTATACATATATACATTTTGTGATTGGTTGATGGCTGTCACATGATGCAGAGGGAAGGAAAATTTAACTAACTTTGACATTTCAGAAAAAATCTACCAGTTATGTGAAATTAAAATAAAGTGCTTTTGCGTTGTTTTTTTATTATGCATTTATTGATTATGCAGATTCTACTGTGTTTAAAAGCCTTACATTTTTATTATGGTGTTGTGTAAGGATAAGGTTTCTCATGGTTTTATAATACAGTACAGTATACTGTACCTGCTGAAGATCTGTGTCTTAGTACACAGTTAAAAATACCGTATTTTCCTAAGAATTCTTACTAATCTTAAAAGAATGTTATCTAAACGTGTTGCTGCGTCACACTGGGATCAGCTTACGAAATGCACGTACAAATGTATTATACAAGAGTAACACATTATGCGCCCACGTTGTACAGGAGTAGCCTGTTTCTCTTTAAACCAGTTGAACTTTGTGACCTTTAGTGACATATTGTGCAAGATATTTTTATCATGTATATTAAAGAGCAGCAGTAAAAACGTGACATGAAACCCAATGGTTTTTTCTTGATTCAGATAAAGCATACTATATTAAACAATGTTCTAATGTACATCAGTTATCAAATTTGCTTAATTCTCTTGGTATCCTTTGTTGAAAGAGCTGAACACATCAGGTGAGCCAATGATACGATTCATATATATGCAGCCACTAATAAACAGCTAGCGTCCAGTAGTGCATTGGTGCTCCTAAGCATACCTAAGTATGCTTTCAAACACTGGATACCAAGAAAACAAAGAAAATTAGATAACAGAAGTAAATTAGAAAGTTGTTTAAGATTAGATACTGGATTTGCGCAAGCAATATCGGGTTTTCGCGATCATTTGCAGGTTTAACTGGGATGGTATTACAAGTTGAAAGTAAATGTGATCGCTTGAGCGCAATCATGATTTACACTAAAATGATTACCCAGTCCTAAGAGCTGTGGTTAACTGTTTCGCAAAACAAAAAAGTGTTACAAAACACATCAAGAATACTTTACAACGTACAGTTACACTCATTATAACACCATCTAATAGAAACTATTCTAAACAAATATTGCACAAAGAAGTTATAAGGGCTCACAGATATGAGATCTCGGTTGTTAAAAAAAGAAAGGCATATATATATATAGAAATATGTGTTTATGAATAAATAGAACATATTCTGCAATGTGCAGAACATTGAAATGTGAAATATTAATATTTTCATGTTGGGTTACAGCACATGAGAATATGCGATTGGGTTTGCGTGAGAGTGTGTTGTTTTCCCCCATTGACTTATATGGGGGAATGGGTTATCGAAGTTGCGATATTGTAAGTTTGGCTTTTTGCATGCGTCGGGTAAGAGCGAGCGAGATAACTTTTAACTTTCAACTCGTAATACCTGTGCAACCCGACACAAGCAAAAAGTTTACTTCTAGCGCAATTAGCGCTATAGCACAATCGCTAAATAGCGCTCCACTTGTAATCTAGCCCACATTACGGTCAGCAAGTTTGTGGTATTGATACCATGCTTCCCAGCACATAAAGAATTCCTTCTGATATAGAAAATCTAACTAATATTTAACCTGATATATAGTATAGGTTACTAACAGCGCTCGCCTACTTCCTTATAGCTCCTGGGTAATAGGGTATCTAGCTTACCCTAAAGGAAAGTTATTAGTACAAAAATAATAATCCAAGAGCGCCTATACGTAGGCGAAGGAAGATATTACCAGATTAAATAGATTAAATAGGTTCAAATTTATTACAAATCTAATAGGTTCAATTTTATTACAAATCATAAAACATAAAACATCATTATAAATAACATGGATCCTTATTACAAATCTAATAGGTTCAATTTTATTACAAATCATAAAACATAAAACATCATTATAAATAACATGGATCCATGTATACTACATACATCTAGAAACAATAAAAACAGTTGTCGATTATATCTTGCAAACAGTTGTCAAATATAACACTCAAACAGTTAAAATAATCACCAAAGAAAATATAGTAAAATCCTTATAAAGTCTCAAAAATTAGGGAGATAAACAACTGGGAGTCATAAGAAGATCTTATAAACAATAAAAAAGATTCTTAATGGCAAACCCAAAATTGTGCTTGGTTAAAAAAGTCCAGTGATAAAGTCCAGTGAAACAATCTCAGTGATATAATAAAAATATAAAAAATATAAAAAATGTAAAAAATGTAAAACTACTGAAAAATATAAAAATAAAAATAATGTGGACAAAACAGTCAGTGATATGTGTAATCCAAATGAGTGGTCAGGTATTGTTAATGGGTGTTCCTCCTAATAAAGTGTTAAAAAAATAAATTTCAAGTGTCTCCGTGTAAGTGATGATGATTTTTCCTTTTAGTTAAAAAGCTGTGCTTCTCTTTTCAGTGATATCCTTAGTGGTACCTGAAAATTAATATTTAATATTTAATAATTAATATTTAACCTGAAATAGCAGAGTTATTCTGGGATCTGTGCCTTGTACAAATTCATAAGGCTATCTTTGTCTTGTATCAGGGTACGGATTACCAGCAGCACAGTGATAGCCACCGATATCAGACAACAGGTGGCAAAAAGACTAATTAGCAACAAGAGAAGACTTCATTAACTGACCTCTTAGGTCTCTGTTTAACAATAAACACAGTATAACAATTAGCACCAAGCACAAACACAAAAAAACTGCTGTGATTAGCAAACTAACTGCAGATTTGTTACAGTTCATATGTAATGTGTAATATTAGTTTATATAAGTGTCACTACATATGTGATGTGCAATATTAGTTTATATAAGTGTCAGTACATATGTGATGTGTAATATTAGTTTATATAAGTGTCACTACATATGTGATGTGCAATATTAGTTTATATAAGTGTCAGTACATATGTGATGTGTAATATTAGTTTATATAAGTGTCAGTTCATATGTGATGTGTAATATTAGTTTATATAAGTGTCAGTACATATGTAATGTGTAATATTAGTTTATATAAGTGTCAGTACATATGTAATGTGTAATATTAGTTTATATAAGTGTCAGTACATATGTGATGTGTAATATTAGTTTATATAAGTGACAGTACATATGTGATGTGTAATATTAATTTATATAAGTGTCAGTACATATGTAATGTGTAAAATTAGTTTATATAAGTGTCAGTACATATGTAATGTGTAATATTAGTTTATATAAGTGTCAGTACATATGTGATGTGTAATATTAGTTTATATAAGTGTCACTACATATGTGATGTGTAATATTAGTTTATATAAGTGTCACTACATATGTGATGTGTAATATTAGTTTATATAAGTGTCAGTGCATATGTGATGCGTAGTATTAGTTTATATAAGTGTCAGTACATATGTGATGTGTAATATTAAGTTATATAAGTGTTGCGACATATGTGGTGTAATTTTAGTTTATATAAGTGTCAGTACATATATGATATGTAATATTAGTTTATATAAGTGTCAGTTCATATTTGATGTGTAATATTAGTTTATATAAGTGTCAGTTCATATGTGATGTGTAATTTTAGTTTATTTAAGTGTCAGTACATATATGATGTATAATATTAGTTTATATAAATGTCACTACATATGTGATGTGTAATATTAGTTTATATAAGTGTCAGTACATATGTGATGTGTAATATTAGTTTATATAAGTGTCACTACATATGTGATGTGTAATTTTAGTTTATATAAGTGTCAGTACATATATGATGTGTAATATTAGTTTATATAAGTGTCAGTACATATATGATGTGTAATATTAGTTTATATAAGTGTCAGTTCATATTTGATGTGTAATATTAGTTTATATAAGTGTCAGTTCATATGTGATGTGTAATTTTAGTTTATTTAAGTGTCAGTACATATATGATGTATAATATTAGTTTATATAAATGTCACTACATATGTGATGTGTAATATTAGTTTATATAAGTGTCAGTACATATGTGATGTGTAATATTAGTTTATATAAGTGTCACTACATATGTGATGTGTAATTTTAGTTTATATAAGTGTCAGTACATATATGATGTGTAATATTAGTTTATATAAGTGTCAGTACATATGTGATGTGTAATATTAGTTTATATAAGTGTCAGTACATATGTGATGTGTAATATTAGTTTATATAAGTGTCAGTACATATGTGATGTGTAATATTAAGTTATATAAGTGTCAGTACATATGTGATGTGTAATATTAGTTTATATAAGTGTTACTACATATGTCATGTGTAATATTAGTTTATATAAGTGTCAGTACATATGTGATGCGTAGCATTAGTTTATATAAGTGTCAGTACATATGTGATGTGTAATATTAGTTTATATAAGTGTCAGTACATATGTAATGTGTAATATTAGTTTATATAAGTGTCAGTACATATGTGATGTGTAATATTAATATATATAAGTGTCAGTACATATGTAATGTGTAATATTAGTTTATATAAGTGTCAGTACATATGTGACGTGTAATATTAGTTTATAGAAGTGTCTCTACATATGTGATGTGTAATTTTAGTTTATATAAGTGTCAGTACATATATGATGTGTAATATTAGTTTATATAAGTGTCAGTTCATATGTGATGTGTAATATTAGTTTATATAAGTGTCAGTACATATGTGATGTGTAATATTAGTTTATATAAGTGTCAGTACATATGTGATGTGTAATATTAATTTATATAAGTGTCAGTACATATGTGATGTGTAATATTAGTTTATATCAGTGTCAGTACATATGTGATGTGTAATATTAGTTTATATAAGTGTCAGTACATATGTGATGTGTAGTATTAGTTTATATAAGTGTCAGTACATATGTGATGTGTAATATTAGTTTATATAAGTGTCAGTACATATGTTATGTGTAATATTAGTTTATAGAAGTGTCAGTACATATGTTATGTGTAATATTAGTTTATATAAGTGTCAGTGCATATGTGATGCGTAGTATTAGTTTATATAAGTGTCAGTACATATGTGATGTGTAATATTAAGTTATATAAGTGTTGCGACATATGTGATGTGTAATTTTAGTTTATATAAGTGTCAGTACATATATGATGTGTAATATTAGTTTATATAAGTGTCAGTTCATATTTGATGTGTAATATTAGTTTATATAAGTGTCAGTTCATATGTGATGTGTAATTTTAGTTTATTTAAGTGTCAGTACATATATGATGTATAATATTAGTTTATATAAATGTCACTACATATGTGATGTGTAATATTAGTTTATATAAGTGTCAGTACATATGTGATGTGTAATATTAGTTTATATAAGTGTCACTACATATGTGATGTGTAATTTTAGTTTATATAAGTGTCAGTACATATATGATGTGTAATATTAGTTTATATAAGTGTCAGTACATATATGATGTGTAATATTAGTTTATATAAGTGTCAGTTCATATTTGATGTGTAATATTAGTTTATAGAAGTGTCAGTACATATGTTATGTGTAATATTAGTTTATATAAGTGTCAGTGCATATGTGATGCGTAGTATTAGTTTATATAAGTGTCAGTACATATGTGATGTGTAATATTAAGTTATATAAGTGTTGCGACATATGTGATGTGTAATTTTAGTTTATATAAGTGTCAGTACATATATGATATGTAATATTAGTTTATATAAGTGTCAGTTCATATTTGATGTGTAATATTAGTTTATATAAGTGTCAGTTCATATGTGATGTGTAATTTTAGTTTATTTAAGTGTCAGTACATATATGATGTATAATATTAGTTTATATAAGTGTCACTACATATGTGATGTGTAATATTAGTTTATATAAGTGTCAGTACATATGTGATGTGTAATATTAGTTTATATAAGTGTCACTACATATGTGATGTGTAATTTTAGTTTATATAAGTGTCAGTACATATATGATGTGTAATATTAGTTTATATAAGTGTCAGTACATATGTGATGTGTAATATTAGTTTATATAAGTGTCAGTTCATATTTGATGTGTAATATTAGTTTATATAAGTGTCAGTTCATATGTGATGTGTAATTTTAGTTTATTTAAGTGTCAGTACATATATGATGTATAATATTAGTTTATATAAATGTCACTACATATGTGATGTGTAATATTAGTTTATATAAGTGTCAGTACATATGTGATGTGTAATATTAGTTTATATAAGTGTCACTACATATGTGATGTGTAATTTTAGTTTATATAAGTGTCAGTACATATATGATGTGTAATATTAGTTTATATAAGTGTCAGTACATATATGATGTGTAATATTAGTTTATATAAGTGTCAGTACATATGTGATGTGTAATATTAGTTTATATAAGTGTCAGTACATATGTGATGTGTAATATTAAGTTATATAAGTGTCAGTACATATGTGATGTGTAATATTAGTTTATATAAGTGTTACTACATATGTCATGTGTAATATTAGTTTATATAAGTGTCAGTACATATGTGATGCGTAGCATTAGTTTATATAAGTGTCAGTACATATGTGATGTGTAATATTAGTTTATATAAGTGTCAGTACATATGTGATGTGTAATATTAGTTTATATAAGTGTCAGTACATATGTGATGTGTAATATTAATATATATAAGTGTCAGTACATATGTAATGTGTAATATTAGTTTATATAAGTGTCAGTACATATGTGACGTGTAATATTAGTTTATAGAAGTGTCTCTACATATGTGATGTGTAATTTTAGTTTATATAAGTGTCAGTACATATATGATGTGTAATATTAGTTTATATAAGTGTCAGTTCATATGTGATGTGTAATATTAGTTTATATAAGTGTCAGTACATATGTGATGTGTAATATTAGTTTATATAAGTGTCAGTACATATGTGATGTGTAATATTAATTTATATAAGTGTCAGTACATATGTGATGTGTAATATTAGTTTATATCAGTGTCAGTACATATGTGATGTGTAATATTAGTTTATATAAGTGTCAGTACATATGTGATGTGTAGTATTAGTTTATATAAGTGTCAGTACATATGTGATGTGTAATATTAGTTTATATAAGTGTCAGTACATATGTTATGTGTAATATTAGTTTATAGAAGTGTCAGTACATATGTTATGTGTAATATTAGTTTATATAAGTGTCAGTGCATATGTGATGCGTAGTATTAGTTTATATAAGTGTCAGTACATATGTGATGTGTAATATTAAGTTATATAAGTGTTGCGACATATGTGATGTGTAATTTTAGTTTATATAAGTGTCAGTACATATATGATATGTAATATTAGTTTATATAAGTGTCAGTTCATATTTGATGTGTAATATTAGTTTATATAAGTGTCAGTTCATATGTGATGTGTAATTTTAGTTTATTTAAGTGTCAGTACATATATGATGTATAATATTAGTTTATATAAATGTCACTACATATGTGATGTGTAATATTAGTTTATATAAGTGTCAGTACATATGTGATGTGTAATATTAGTTTATATAAGTGTCACTACATATGTGATGTGTAATTTTAGTTTATATAAGTGTCAGTACATATATGATGTGTAATATTAGTTTATATAAGTGTCAGTACATATATGATGTGTAATATTAGTTTATATAAGTGTCAGTTCATATTTGATGTGTAATATTAGTTTATAGAAGTGTCAGTACATATGTTATGTGTAATATTAGTTTATATAAGTGTCAGTGCATATGTGATGCGTAGTATTAGTTTATATAAGTGTCAGTACATATGTGATGTGTAATATTAAGTTATATAAGTGTTGCGACATATGTGATGTGTAATTTTAGTTTATATAAGTGTCAGTACATATATGATGTGTAATATTAGTTTATATAAGTGTCAGTTCATATTTGATGTGTAATATTAGTTTATATAAGTGTCAGTTCATATGTGATGTGTAATTTTAGTTTATTTAAGTGTCAGTACATATATGATGTATAATATTAGTTTATATAAATGTCACTACATATGTGATGTGTAATATTAGTTTATATAAGTGTCAGTACATATGTGATGTGTAATATTAGTTTATATAAGTGTCAGTACATATGTGATGTGTAATTTTAGTTTATATAAGTGTCAGTACATATATGATGTGTAATATTAGTTTATATAAGTGTCAGTACATATGTGATGTGTAATATTAGTTTATATAAGTGTCAGTACATATGTGATGTGTAATATTAGTTTATATAAGTGTCAGTTCATATGTGATGTGTAATTTTAGTTTATTTAAGTGTCAGTACATATATGATGTATAATATTAGTTTATATAAATGTCACTACATATGTGATGTGTAATATTAGTTTATATAAGTGTCAGTACATATGTGATGTGTAATATTAGTTTATATAAGTGTCACTACATATGTGATGTGTAATTTTAGTTTATATAAGTGTCAGTACATATATGATGTGTAATATTAGTTTATATAAGTGTCAGTACATATATGATGTGTAATATTAGTTTATATAAGTGTCAGTACATATGTGATGTGTAATATTAGTTTATATAAGTGTCAGTACATATGTGATGTGTAATATTAAGTTATATAAGTGTCAGTACATATGTGATGTGTAATATTAGTTTATATAAGTGTTACTACATATGTCATGTGTAATATTAGTTTATATAAGTGTCAGTACATATGTGATGCGTAGCATTAGTTTATATAAGTGTCAGTACATATGTGATGTGTAATATTAGTTTATATAAGTGTCAGTACATATGTGATGTGTAATATTAGTTTATATAAGTGTCAGTACATATGTGATGTGTAATATTAATATATATAAGTGTCAGTACATATGTAATGTGTAATATTAGTTTATATAAGTGTCAGTACATATGTGACGTGTAATATTAGTTTATATAAGTGTCTCTACATATGTGATGTGTAATTTTAGTTTATATAAGTGTCAGTACATATATGATGTGTAATATTAGTTTATATAAGTGTCAGTTCATATGTGATGTGTAATATTAGTTTATATAAGTGTCAGTACATATGTGATGTGTAATATTAGTTTATTTAAGTGTCAGTACATATGTGATGTGTAATATTAGTTTATATAAGTGTCAGTACATATGTGATGTGTAATATTAATTTATATAAGTGTCAGTACATATGTGATGTGTAATATTAGTTTATATCAGTGTCAGTACATATGTGATGTGTAATATTAGTTTATATAAGTGTCAGTACATATGTGATGTGTAGTATTAGTTTATATAAGTGTCAGTACATATGTGATGTGTAATATTAGTTTATATAAGTGTCAGTACATATGTTATGTGTAATATTAGTTTATAGAAGTGTCAGTACATATGTTATGTGTAATATTAGTTTATATAAGTGTCAGTGCATATGTGATGCGTAGTATTAGTTTATATAAGTGTCAGTACATATGTGATGTGTAATATTAAGTTATATAAGTGTTGCGACATATGTGATGTGTAATTTTAGTTTATATAAGTGTCAGTACATATATGATATGTAATATTAGTTTATATAAGTGTCAGTTCATATTTGATGTGTAATATTAGTTTATATAAGTGTCAGTTCATATGTGATGTGTAATTTTAGTTTATTTAAGTGTCAGTACATATATGATGTATAATATTAGTTTATATAAATGTCACTACATATGTGATGTGTAATATTAGTTTATATAAGTGTCAGTACATATGTGATGTGTAATATTAGTTTATATAAGTGTCACTACATATGTGATGTGTAATTTTAGTTTATATAAGTGTCAGTACATATATGATGTGTAATATTAGTTTATATAAGTGTCAGTACATATATGATGTTTAATATTAGTTTATATAAGTGTCAGTTCATATTTGATGTGTAATATTAGTTTATATAAGTGTCAGTTCATATGTGATGTGTAATTTTAGTTTATTTAAGTGTCAGTACATATATGATGTATAATATTAGTTTATATAAATGTCACTACATATGTGATGTGTAATATTAGTTTATATAAGTGTCAGTACATATGTGATGTGTAATATTAGTTTATATAAGTGTCACTACATATGTGATGTGTAATTTTAGTTTATATAAGTGTCAGTACATATATGATGTGTAATATTAGTTTATATAAGTGTCAGTACATATATGATGTGTAATATTAGTTTATATAAGTGTCAGTACATATGTGATGTGTAATATTAGTTTATATAAGTGTCAGTACATATGTGATGTGTAATATTAAGTTATATAAGTGTCAGTACATATGTGATGTGTAATATTAGTTTATATAAGTGTTACTACATATGTCATGTGTAATATTAGTTTATATAAGTGTCAGTACATATGTGATGCGTAGTATTAGTTTATATAAGTGTCAGTACATATGTGATGTGTAATATTAGTTTATATAAGTGTTAGTACATATGTGATGTGTAATATTAGTTTATATAAGTGTCAGTACATATGTGATGTGTAATATTAATATATATAAGTGTCAGTACATATGTAATGTGTAATATTAGTTTATATAAGTGTCAGTACATATGTGACGTGTAATATTAGTTTATATAAGTGTCTCTACATATGTGATGTGTAATTTTAGTTTATATAAGTGTCAGTACATATATGATGTGTAAAATTAGTTTATATAAGTGTCAGTTCATATGTGATGTGTAATATTAGTTTATATAAGTGTCAGTTCATATGCGATGTGTAATATTAATTTATATAAGTGTCAGTACATATGTGATGTGTAATATTAGTTTATATGTGTCAGTTCATATGTGATGTGTAATATTAGTTTATATAAGTGTCAGTTCATATGTGATGTGTAATATTAGTTTATATAAGTGTCAGTACATATGTGATGTGTAATATTAGTTTATTTAAGTGTCAGTACATATGTGATGTGTAATATTAGTTTATATAAGTGTCAGTACATATGTGATGTGTAATATTAATTTATATAAGTGTCAGTACATATGTGATGTGTAATATTAGTTTATATCAGTGTCAGTACATATGTGATGTGTAATATTAGTTTATATAAGTGTCAGTACATATGTGATGTGTAGTATTAGTTTATATAAGTGTCAGTACATATGTGATGTGTAATATTAGTTTATATAAGTGTCAGTACATATGTGATGTGTAATATTAGTTTATAGAAGTGTCAGTACATATGTTATGTGTAATATTAGTTTATAGAAGTGTGAGTACATATGTGATGTGCAATATTAGTTTATATAAGTGTCAGTACATATATGATGTGTAATATTAGTTTATAGAAGTGTCAGTACATATGTGATGTATAATATTAATTTATATAAGTGTCAGTACATATGTGATGTGTAATATTAGTTTATATAAGTGTCAGTTCATATGTGATGTGTAATATTAGTTTATAGAAGTGTCAGTACATATGTGATGTATAATATTAGTTTATATAAGTGTCAGTTCATATGTGATGTGTAATATTAGTTTATATAAATGTCAGTTAATATGTGATGTGTAATATTAGTTTATATAAGTGTCAGTTAATATGTGATGTGTAATATTAGTTTATAAAAGTATCAGTTCATATGTGATGTGTAATATTAGTTTATATAAGTGTCAGTTCATATGTGATGTGTAATATTAGTTTATATAAGTGTCAGTACATATGTGATGTGTAATATTAGTTTATATAAGTGTCAGTTAATATGTGATGTGTAATATTAGTTTATATTAGTGTCAGTACATATGTGATGTGTAATATTATTTTATATAAGTGTCAGTACATATTTGGCATGTAATATTAGTTTATATAAGTGTCAGTTCATATGTGATGTGTAATATTAGTTTATATAAGTGTCAGTACATATGTGATGTGTAATATTAGTTTATTTAAGTGTCAGTACATATGTGATGTGTAATATTAGTTTACATAAGTGTCAGTACATATGTGATGTGTAATATTAGTTTATATATGTGTCAGTTCATATGTGATGTGTAATATTAGTTTATATAAGTGTCAGTACATATGTGATGTGTAATATTAGTTTATATAAGTGTCAGTTCATATTTGATGTGTAATATTAGTTTATATAAGTGTCAGTACATATGTGATGTGTAATATTAGTCTATATAAGTGTCAGTACGTACAGGGAGTGCAGAATTATTAGGCAAATGAGTATTTTGACCACATCATCCTCTTTATGCATGTTGTCTTACTCCAAGCTGTATAGGCTTGAAAGCCTACTACCAATTAAGCATATTAGGTGATGTGCATCTCTGTAATGAGAAGGGGTGTGGTCTAATGACATCAACACCCTATATCAGGTGTGCATAATTATTAGGCAACTTCCTTTCCTTTGGCAAAATGGGTCAAAAGAAGGACTTGACAGGCTCAGAAAAGTCAAAAATAGTGAGATATCTTGCAGAGGGATGCAGCACTCTTACAATTGCAAAGCTTCTGAAGCGTGATCATTGAACAATCAAGCGTTTCATTCAAAATAGTCAACAGGGTCGCAAGAAGCGTGTGGAAAAACCAAGGCGCAAAATAACTGCCCATGAACTGAGAAAAGTCAATCGTGCAGCTGCCAAGATGCCACTTGCCACCAGTTTGGCCATATTTCAGAGCTGCAACATCACTGGAGTGCCCAAAAGCACAAGGTGTGCAATACTCAGAGACATGGCCAAGGTAAGAAAGGCTGAAAGACGACCACCACTGAACAAGACACACAAGCTGAAACGTCAAGACTGGGCCAAGAAATATCTCAAGACTGATTTTTTTAAGGTTTTATGGACTGATGAAATGAGAGTGAGTCTTGATGGGCCAGATGGATGGGCCCGTGGCTGGATTGGTAAAGGGCAGAGAGCTCCAGTCTGACTCAGACGCCAGCAAGGTGGAGGTGGAGTACTGGTTTGGGCTGGTATCATCAAAGATGAGCTTGTGGGGCCTTTTCGGGTTGAGGATGGAGTCAAGCTCAACTCCCAGTCCTACTGCCAGTTTCTGGAAGACACCTTCTTCAAGCAGTGGTACAGGAAGGAGTCTGCATCCTTCAAGAAAAACATGATTTTCATGCAGGACAATGCTCCATCACACGCGTCCAAGTACTCCACAGCGTGGCTGGCAAGAAAGGGTATAAAAGAAGAAAATATAATGACATGGCCTCCTTGTTCACCTGATCTGAACCCCATTGAGAACCTGTGGTCCATCATCAAATGTGAGATTTACAAGGAGGGAAAACAGTACACCTCTCTGAACAGTGTCTGGGAGGCTGTGGTTGCTGCTGCACGCAATGTTGATGGTGAACAGATCAAAACACTGACAGAATCCATGGATGGCAGGCTTTTGAGTGTCCTTGCAAAGAAAGGTGGCTATATTGGTCACTGATTTGTTTTTGTTTTGTTTTTGAATGTCAGAAATGTATATTTGTGAATGTTGGGATGTTATATTGGTTTCACTGGTAAAAATAAATAATTGAAATGGGTATATATTTGTTTTTTGTTAAGTTGCCTAATAATTATGCACAGTAATAGTCACCTGCACACACAGATATCCCCCTAAAATAGCTATAACTAAAAACAAACTAAAAACTACTTCCAAAACTATTCAGCTTTGATATTAATGAGTTTTTTGGGTTCATTGAGAACATGGTTGTTGTTCAATAATAAAATTAATCCTCAAAAATACAACTTGCATTATAATTCTGCACTCCCTGTATGTGATGTGTAATATTCGTTTATATAAATGTCAGTTCTTATGTGATGTGTAATATTTGTTTATATAAGTGTCAGTTCATATGTGATGTGTAATATTCATTTATATAAGTGTCAGTTCATATGTGATGTGTAATAACATGCACACAAGTTGACACAAAGGGGTTTGAATGGCTATTAAAGGTAACCACCCTCACCTGTGATCTGTTTGCTTGTAATTAGTGTGTGTGTATAAAAGGTCAATGAGTTCTTGGACTCCAGACAGACCCTTGTATCTTTCATCCAGTGCTGCACTGACGTTTCTGGATTCTGAGTCATGTGGAAAGCAAAAGAATTGTCAAAGGATCTGCGGGAAAAGGTAGTTGAACTGTATAAAACAGGAAAGGGATATAAAAAGATACCCAAGGAATTGAGAATGCCAATCAGCAGTGTTCAAACTGAGGGGTTCTGTTGAAACCAAACCATGGTCAGGTAGACCAACTAAAATTTTAACCACAACTACCAGGAAAATTGTTTGGGATGCAAAGAAAAACCCACAAATAACTTCAGGTGAAATACAGGACTCTCTGAAAACATGTGGTGTGGTTGTTTCAAGATGCACAATAAGGAGGCACTTGAAGAAAGATGGGCTGCGTGGTCAAGTCGGCAGAAGAAAGCCATTACTAACACAAATGCCACAAAGTATCCCACTTACAATACGCCAAACAGCACAGAGACAAGCCTCAAACCTTCTGGCACAAAGTCATTTGCAGTGATGAGACCAAAATTGAGCTTTTTGGCCACAACCATAAACGCTACATTTGGAGAGGAGTCAACAAGGCCTATGATGAAAGTTACACAATTCCTACTGTGAAACACAGAGGTGGATTGCTGATGTTTTGGGGATGTGTGAACTACAAAGGCACAGGAAATTTGGTCAGAATTGATGGCAAGATGAATGCAGTATGTTATCAAAAAATACTGGAGGAAAATTTGCATTCATCAGCCCGGAAGCTGCGCATGGGACGTACTTGGACATTCCAACATGACAATGATCCTAAACACAAGGCCAAGTCGACCTGTCATTGGCTACAGCAGAATAAAGTGAAGGTTCTGGAGTGGCCGTCTCAGTCTCCTGACCTCAATATCATTGAGCCACTCTGGGGAGATCTCAAACGTGCAGTTCATGCAAGACAGCCCAAGAATTTACAGGAACTGGAGCCTTTTTGTCAGGAAGAATGGGCAGCTTAACCATCTGAGAAGATAAAGAGCCTCATCCACAAATGACACAAAAGACTTCACGCTGTCATTGATGTTAAAGGAGGCAATACATGGTATTAAGAACTGGGGTATGTAAACTTTTGATCAGGGTCATTTGGGTAGTTTCTGTTGTCATTATGATTTAAAAAGAGTAAACACAGTTGATTGATAATTAATGGCTTCATTGTCACTACATATGTGATGTGTAATATCAGTTTATATAAGTGTTACTACATAGCATATATGTATGTATTTGTGCCAGTGCGAATGCTTTTTATTTATCAAACATGTTCGTTTCCTAAGTCCCTGTACTTATTGGGGTACATGTACAAGAGTAAAGATATAGGGGGATATTTATCAAGCCGCCAACGCGCAAATACGCCAGAATTCCGCAGCGTAATTGTTGCACGCTTGATCCGACCTAGTTATCAAAGCCTACAGACTGGCAAAAGTTGAAATCTGTGATGTAACATACGATCCGCCAGTCTCAATCCGACACAGATCGACACATACGTCATTACAGATGTTCCCGAATACACATTCGGCTCTATTTGACACTTTTTCAAAGTTATCAAATAGTTAACAGGTACGCTCGCGGCTATTCCGGCCCAGCGTACCTGGTTTTCAATCCGTCACCCTGGAGGCCGCGGATGCCATAGGACTCAATGGGAGCCTGAAAGCAGTGAAAACTTATGGTCGATGCTGCCAGATATCCCATTGATTTATATAGTAGAAAACATGTAACGTTTACACCTAACACCCTAACATAAACCCTGAGTCTAAACACCTCTAATCTGCCGTCCCGACATCACTGCAACCCAAATAAAATGTATTAACCTCTATCCCGCCGCTCCCGGACCCTGCCGCCACTAAATAAACGTATTAACCCCTAAACCTCTGGCCTCCCACATCACTACTGCTAACTAAACCTATTAATCTCTAAACCGCCATCCCCCCACATCGCCATAAACTAAATTAAGCTATTAACCCCTAAACCTAACAACCCGCTAACTTTAAATTAAACTTACAACATCCCTATCTTCGGCGTGGAGCTCCTCTTCAATACGGTCGCTGCAGTAAACTGGAACTTGAATGCAAGTGACGTCATCCAAGATGGCATCCCTTGCAATCCTATTGGCTGAAAGGGTCCAATCAGCCAATAGGATTAGAGCTGCTAAAATCCTATTGGCTGTTCCAATCAGCCAAAAGGATTTGAGCAGCTCTCATCCTATTGGCTGTTCCAATCAGCCAATAGGATTGAGCTCTAGGGTAGAGTAGGGTCTGGGCAGGTAAAAGAGCTAAATGCCCTTTTAAGGGCAATGCCCATACAAATGCCCTTTTCAGGACAATGAGGAGCTTAGGTTATTTTAGATATGGTTTTTATTTGGGGGGGGTTGGTTGGTTGGGTGGTGGGTTTTACTGTCTGGGGTTGTTTGTATTTTTTTTTACAGGTAAAAGAGCTGATTAATTTGGGGCAATGACCCACAAAAGGCCCTCTTAAGGGCCATTGGTAGTTTATTGTAGGCTAGGATTTTTTTTTTATTTTGGGGGAACTTTTTTTATTTTGATAGGGCTATTAGATTAGGTGTAATTCTTTTTTATTTTTGATAATGTGTTGGGTTTTTTTTGTAACTTATCGTTTATTTTTTTTGTAATTTAGTAATTTTTAATAAGGTTTAATAGTATATTTAAATAATTGTAGCAGGGTTAGGTTTTTTTTTAATATGTAATTTAGTTAATTTAATTGGTAGTTTAATTTAATTGTAGTATAATATTTAGTGTAGGTTAATTAATAGTTTAAAAATTGTTTATTTTAATTCTACAGCTAAGTTTAAATTTATTTGAAAAAAGGGATGTTGTAATTTTAATTTAAAGTTAGGGGGTTGTTAGGTTTAGGGGTTAATAGCTTCGTTTAGTTTATGGCGATGTGGGGGGCTGGCGGTTTAGGGGTTAATAGGTTTAGTTGGTGGTAGTGATGTGGGAGGCCAGAGGTTTAGGGGTTAATACGTTTATTTAGTGGCGGCAGGATCCGGGAGCGGCGGGATAGTGGTTAATAACTTTATTTAGTGGCGACAGGATCCGGGAGCGGCGGGATAGTGGTTAATAACTTTATTTAGTGGCGACGGGGTCCAGGAGCAGCGGGATAGGGGTTAAACATTTTAGTGTAGTGGCGGCGTTTAGTGACAGGGTATAAATAAAGTTGGAAAAGAGCCGAATAGACGCGAGATCGATGACTGTTAGTTAACAACAGTCCGATGCTCATCGCCCCGTGCTTGGTGCGCGTCTTTTTGCTGGCTTCTTTTATAAATATGGAGAGCGTATTTAGGTCCGTGGCCGCGATGTTAGGCGAGCGTATTGGTGCCGTCGAATTCAGCAAAGTTGACGGCTTGATAGATATCCCCATAGATACATTTTAAATATTTTATAGTAACAAATCAGTGACATAGTTTATTTATGTTATTTATGTTATTTCAAAATCATGCAAAATAGTCAAACAATATAGCAAAGAGCTGCTTAAAGGGACAGTATACTATAAAATAGTTTTTCCTATTTCCTATGGCCTAGATTTGGAGTTCGGCGGTAAAAGGGCTGTTAACGCTCCGCGGGCTTTTTTCTGGCCGCACCATAAATTTAACTCTGGTATCGAGAGTTAAAACAAATGCTGCGTTAGGCTCCAAAAAAGGAGCGTAGAGCATTTTTACCGCAAATGCAACTCTCGATACCAGAGTTGCTTACGGACGCGGCCGGCCTCAAAAACGTGCTCGTGCACGATTCTCCCATAGGAAACAATGGGACTGTTTGAGCTGAAAAAAAACCTAACACCTGCAAAAAAGCAGCGTTCAGCTCCTAACGCAGCCCCATTGTTTCCTATGGGGAAACACTTCCTACGTCTGCACCTAACACCCTAACATGTACCCCGAGTCTAAACACCCCTAACCTTACACTTATTAACCCCTAATCTGCCGCCCCCGCTATCGCTGACCCCTGCATTACACTTTTAATCCCTAATCTGCCGCTCCGTAAAACGCCGCCACCTACGTTATCCCTATGTACCCCTAATCTGCTGCCCTAACATCGCCGACCCCTATGTTATATTTATTAACCCCTAATCTGCCCCCCACAACGTCGCCGACACCTACCTACACTTATTAACCCCTAATCTGCCGAGCGGACCTGAGCGCTACTATAATAAAGTTATTAACCCCTAATCCGCCTCACTAACCCTATCATAAATAGTATTAACCCCTAATCTGCCCTCCCTAACATCGCCGACACCTACCTTCAATTATTAACCCCTAATCTGCCGACCGGAGCTCACCGCTATTCTAATAAATGTATTAACCCCTAAAGCTAAGTCTAACCCTAACACTAACACCCCCCTAAGTTAAATATAATTTTTATCTAACGAAATAAATTAACTCTTATTAAATAACTTATTCCTATTTAAAGCTAAATACTTACCTGTAAAATAAATCCTAATATAGCTACAATATAAATTATATTTATATTATAGCTATTTTAGGATTAATATTTATTTTACAGGTAACTTTGTAATTATTTTAACCAGGTACAATAGCTATTAAATAGTTAAGAACTATTTAATAGTTACCTAGTTAAAATAATAACAAATTTACCTGTAAAATAAATCCTAACCTAAGTTATAATTAAACCTAACACTACCCTATCAATAAAATAATTAAATAAACTACCTACAATTACCTACAATTAACCTAACACTACACTATCAATAAATTAATTAAACACAATTCCTACAAATAAATACAATTAAATAAACTAGCTAAAGTACAAAAAATAAAAAAGAACTAAGTTACAGAAAATGTTCCGATCAGCCAATAGAATGCGAGCTCAATCTGATTGGCTGATTGGATCAGCCAATCGGATTGAACTTGATTCTGATTGGCTGATTCCATCAGCCAATCAGAAAATTCCTACCTTAATTCCGATTGGCTGATAGAATCCTATCAGCCAATCGGAATTCGAGGGACGCCATCTTGGATGACGTCCCTTAAAGGAACCGTCATTAGTCGGGAGACATCGGAAGAAGAGGATGGATCCGCGTCGCCTGCTTCAAGATGGACCCGCTCCGCACCGGATGGAAGAAGATCGAAGATGCCGCTTGGAGAAGATGTTTGCCGGTCCGGATGTCCTCTTCTTGCCGGATAGGAGGAAGACTTTGGAGCACCGGATTATGGATCACCAACCCCCGCTTGGGTTGGATGAAGATCTTGGAGCCAGGACGGATCGGTGATACCTGGATGGTGAAGACAAGGTAGGAAGATCTTCAGGGGATTAGTGTTAGGTTTATTTAAGGGGGGTTTGGGTTAGATTAGGGGTATGTGGGTGGTGGGTTGTAATGTTGGGGGGGGGGGTATTGTATGTTTTTTTTTACAGGCAAAAGAGCTGAAATTCTTGGGGCATGCCCCGCAAAGGGCCCTGTTCAGGGCTGGTAAGGTAAAAGAGCTTGTAACTTTTTTAATTTAGAATAGGGTAGGGAATTTTTTATTTTGGGGGGCTTTGTTATTTTATTAGGGGGCTTAGAGTAGGTGTAATTAGTTTAAAATTGTTGTAATATTTTTCTTATGTTTGTAAATATTTTTTTATTTTCTGTAACTTAGTTCTTTTTTATTTTTTGTACTTTAGCTAGTTTATTTAATTGTATTTATTTGTAGGAATTGTGTTTAATTAATTTATTGATAGTGTAGTGTTAGGTTAATTGTAGGTAATTGTAGGTAGTTTATTTAATTATTTTATTGATAGGGTAGTGTTAGGTTTAATTATAACTTAGGTTAGGATTTATTTTACAGGTAAATTTGTTATTATTTTAACTAGGTAACTATTAAATAGTTCTTAACTATTTAATAGCTATTGTACCTGGTTAAAATAATTACAAAGTTGCCTGTAAAATAAATATTAATCCTAAAATAGCTATAATATAAATATAATTTATATTGTAGCTATATTAGGATTTATTTTACAGGTAAGTATTTAGCTTTAAATAGGAATAAGTTATTTAATAAGAGTTAATTTATTTCGTTAGATAAAAATTATATTTAACTTAGGGGGGTGTTAGTGTTAGGGTTAGACTTAGCTTTAGGGGTTAATACATTTATTAGAATAGCGGTGAGCTCCGGTCGGCAGATTAGGGGTTAATAATTGAAGGTAGGTGTCGGCGATGTTAGGGAGGGCAGATTAGGGGTTAATACTATTTATGATAGGGTTAGTGAGGCGGATTAGGGGTTAATACATTTATTATAGTAGCGCTCAGGTCCGCTCGGCAGATTAGGGGTTAATAAGTGTAGGCAGGTGTCGGCGACGTTGAGGGGGGCAGATTAGGGGTTAATAAATATAATATAGGGGTCGGCGATGTTAGGGGCAGCAGATTAGGGGTACATAGGGATAACGTAGGTGGCGGCGATTTGCGGTCGGAAGATTAGGGGTTAATTATTGTAAGTAGCTGGCGGCGACGTTGTGGGGGGCAGGTTAGGGGTTAATAAATATAATACAGGGGTCGGCGGGGTTAGGGGCAGCAGATTAGGGGTACATAAATATAACGTAGGTGGCGGTCGGCAGATTAGGGGTTAAAAATTTTAATCGAGTGGCGGCGGTGTGGGGGGACCTCGGTTTAGGGGTACATAGGTAGTTTATGGGTGTTAGTGTACTTTAGGGTACAGTAGTTAAGAGCTTTATAAACCGGCGTTAGCCAGAAAGCTCTTAACTCCTGCTATTTTCAGGCGGCTGGAATCTTGTCGTTAGAGCTCTAACGCTCACTTCAGAAATGACTCTAAATACCAGCGTTAGAAAGATCCCATTGAAAATATAGGCTACGCAAATGGCGTAGGGGGATCTGCGGTATGGAAAAGTCGCGGCTGAAAAGTGAGCGTTAGACCCTTTAATCACTGACTCCAAATACCAGCGGGCGGCCAAAACCAGCGTTAGGAGCCTCTAACGCTGGTTTTGACGGCTACCGCCGAACTCCAAATCTAGGCCTATGTGTTTCCTATTACTTTTTTTTACCAGCTGCAGAGTATAAAATGTATGAGATTTTTTAAGGCTTTTTTGTTTATATGAATTGGATGATTTTGTGTTTTGAAGCCACAACCTAATAAAATGAGTTGAGCTTGTATGTATAATCAGATCTCATTACTTTATCACATTGTGTACATATACATGTGTCTATATCTTATATCTGTAGGTATAATCAGATCTCATTACTGTATCACATTGTGTACATATACATGTGTCTATATCTTATATCTGTAGGTATAATCAGATCTCATTACTGTATCACATTGTGTACATATACATGTGTCTTTATCTTATATCTGTAGGTATAATCAGATCTCATTACTGTAACACATTGTGTACATATACCTGCTTCTTTATCTTATATCTGTAGGTATAATCAGATCTCATTACTGTATCACATTGTGTACATATACATGTGTCTTTATCTTATATCTGTAGGTATAATCAGATCTCATTACTTTATCACATTGTGCACATATACATTGTGTCTGTATCTTATATCTGTATGTATAATCAGATCTCATTACTTTATCACATTGTGTACATATACATGTGTCTTTATCTTATATCTGTAGGTATAATCAGATCTGATTACTGTATCACATTGTGTACATATACATGTGTCTTTATCTTATATCTGTAGGTGTAATCAGATCTCATTACTTTATCACACTGTGTACATATACATGCTTCTTTATCTTATATCTGTAGGTATAATCAGATCTCATTACTGTATCACATTGTGTACATATACATGTGTCTTTATCTTATATCTGTAGGTATAATCAGATCTGATTACTGTATCACATTGTGTACATATACATGTGTCTTTATCTTATATCTGTAGGTGTAATCAGATCTCATTACTTTATCACACTGTGTACATATACATGCTTCTTTATCTTATATCTGTAGGTATAATCAGATCTCATTACTGTATCACATTGTGTATATATACATGTGTCTGTATTTTATATCTGTAGGTATAATCAGATCTCATTACTTTATCACATTGTGTACATATACATGTGTCTTTATCTTATATCTGTAGGTATAATCAGATCTCATTACTTTATCACATTGTGTACATATACATGTGTCTTTATCTTATATCTGTAGGTATAATCAGATCTTATTACTGTATCACATTGTGTACATATACATGTGTCTTTATCTTATATCTGTAGGTATAATCAGATCTCATTACTTTATCACATTGTGTACATATACCTGCTTCTTTATCTTATATCTGTAGGTATAATCAGATCTCATTACTGTATCACATTGTGTACATATACATGTGTCTGTATCTTATATCTGTAGGTATAATCAGATCTCATTACTGTATCACATTGTGTACATATACATGTGTCTGTATATTATATCTGTAGGTATAATCAGATCTCATTACTTTATCACATTGTGTACATATACCTGCTTCTTTATCTTATATATGTAGGTATAATCAGATCTCATTACTTTATCACATTGTGTACATATACCTGCTTCTTTATCTTATATCTGTAGGTATAATCAGATCTCATTACTGTATCACATTGTGTACATATACCTGCTTCTTTATCTTATATCTGTAGGTATAATTAGATCTCATTACATTATCACATTGTGTACATATACATGTGTCTGTATCTTATATCTGTAGGTATAATCAGATCTCATTACTTTATCACATTGTGTACATATACATGTGTCTTTATCTTATATCTGTAGGTATAATCAGATCTCATTACTGTATCACATTGTGTGCATATACCTGCTTCTTTATCTTATATCTGTAGGTATAATTAGATCTCATTACATTATCACATTGTGTACATATACATGCTTCTTTATCTTATATCTGTCCATAAACCGATCACCAATACTTGGAGAGAACAATGGAAAATTAACATTTTATTACCTTATCTCTTCTATACCACACTGGGAGTGTAATTTCTTCTGCTGCCTGTATTTGCACAGCTTGGCCTTGAGGCAAAAAACTTTCAGGATAGGTGGGGATGCCACAGGCTAAATAAACTAATTCAAATACCAATATAAGGGTAATGGAAATACTTACTACTATGTTAGTCACTTAGATTGTATGCTCTTTAAGGATTAGGGTGCTGTAATAATTTTTTTCCACGTCTTCGCTGTTTCGTCCAAATTTATTGTGCCCCTGTATAGTGTTGCAGAATCTTTTGATGCATTATAAATAAAGATAATAATATATCACAGACAAATGGATTATTTCCCAACTTCAGAACAATATGCTGCACTTCCTCTCTGTGACCAGTAGGTGGAGCAAATGCTTTAGACTTCTGATTATGTGCAACGGGACAGTCTAATCCAGAATAAACTTTCATGATTCAGATAGGGCATGTCATTTAAAATAATTTTCCAATTTACTTTTATCACCAATTTTGCTTTCTTCTCTTGGTATTCTTAGTTGAAAGCTAAACCTAGGCTCATAAGCTAATTTCTAACCCCTTGAAAGCCACCTCTTCTCTCAAGGTATTTTGACAGTTTTTCACCACTAGAGGGTGTTAGTTCAGGTGTGTCATATAGATAACACTGTGCTCACACACGTGCAGTTCGTATGAGCCAGCACTGATTGGTCAAAATGCATGTCTGACTGTCAAAAGAACTGCAATAAGGGGGCAGTTTGCAGAGGCTTAGATAATCACAGAGGTAAAAAGTGTATTTATATAACTGTGTTGGTTATGCAAAACTAGGGAATGGGTAATATTATCTATCTTTTAAAACAATAAAAATTCTGGTGTAGACTGTCCTTTTAACCCCTTAAGGACCAACAACATACAGGGTACGTCCTACAAAAAAAGGTCCTTAACGACCAAGGACCTACCCTGTACGTCATTGGTGTTTGAAAGAGGTGGAAGCGATCCTGATCGCTTCCCGCCACTTTCATGTTATTGCAGTGATGCCTCGATATTGAGGCATCCTGCAATAACATTTTCTAGCAGTCTGCACTCTGTGGCCTTCTCTGCATCAGCGAACGATGGCCATGATAGTTGGTGGGTGAAAGCTGATGCAGGGTGGCGGGTGGGCGGCCATTGGTGATGGAGGGGGCGCGGGTGCGCACGTGGGAACCAATAAATGTTACAAATAAGGTGGGAGAGAGGACTGGGGAGGGTGGGAATTTAAAGTTAAGGGATCTGGGAGAGGGTGGGGGTTGGATGTTGAGGGGGGCAGCTACACTACAAAAAACATTGAATAATTTTTTAATAAACCATATATATATATATATATATATTTTTTTTTTATTTCAAACTGGGTACTGGCAGACAGCTGTCAGTACCCAAGATGGCGCACAATAAGGTAGAGGGGGAGGGTTAGAGAGGGGGGGGGATCAGGGAGGTTGGAGGCTAAGGGGGGTCTTACACAGCAGAATTATTATTATTTAAAAAAAAAAAACTTTTATTTTAGTACTGGCAGACTTTCTGCCAGTACTTAAGATGGTGGGGACAATTGTGTGGGGGAGGGAAGAGAACTGTTTGGGAGGGATCAGGGGGTGTGATGTGTCAGGTGGGAGGCTGATCGCTACACTAAAGCTAAAATTAACCCTCCCTACAAGCTACCTAATTAACCCCTTCACTGCTAGACATATTACACGTGTGATGCACAGCGGCATTTAGCAGCCTTCTAGTTACCAAAAAGCAACGCCAAAGCCATATAAATCTGCTATTTCTGAACAAAGGGGATGCCAGAGAAGCATTTATAACCATTTGTGCCATAATTTCACAAGCTGTTTGTAATTAATTTCAGTGAGAAACCTAAAATTTGTGATAAAGTGAACGATTTTTTTTATTTGATCGCATTTGGCGGTGAAATGGTGGCATGAAATATACCAAAATGGGCCTAGATCAATACTTTGGGTTGTCTACTACATTACACTAAATCTAAAATTAACCTTACAAGCTCCCTAATTAACCCCTTCACTGCTTGGCATAATACATGTGTGGTGTGCAGCGGCATTTAGCGGCCTTTTAATTACCAAAAAGCAACGTCAAAGCCATATGTCTGCTATTTCTGAACAAAGGGGATCCCAGAGAAGCTTTTACAACCATTTGTGCCATAATTGCACAAGCTGTTTATAAATCATTTCAGTGAGAAACCTAAAGTTAGTGAAAATATTTGTGAAAAAGTGAATTTTTTTTTTTATTTGATCGCTTTGGCAGTGACATAGTGGCATGAAATATACCAAAATTGGCCTAGATCAATACTTTGGGTTGTTTTCTAAAAAAAAAATATATACATGTCAAGGAATATTCAGGGATTCCAGACAGATATCAGTGTTCCGATATCGCTAATTTTGAAAAAAAAAGTGGTTTGGAAATAGCAAAGTGCTACTTGTACTTATTGCCCTATAACTTGCAAAAAAAGCAAAGAACATGTAAATATTGGGTTTTTCTAAACTCAGGACAAAATTTAGAAACTATTTAGCATGGGTGTTTTTTGGTGGTTATAGATGTGTAACAGATTTTGGTGGTCAAAGTTAGAAAAAGTGTGGGTTTTTTTTCATTTTTTCCTCATATTTTATAATTTTTATATAGTAAATTATAAGATATGATGAAATTAATGGTATCTTTAGAAAGTTAATTTAATGGCGTGAAAAACAGTATATAATATGTGTGGGTACAGTAAATGAGATAGAGGAAAATTACAGCTAAACACAAACACAGTAGAAATGTAAAAATAGCCTTGGTGCCAAACGGACAGAAAATGGAAAAGTGCTGTGGTCCTTAAAGGAATATGAAACCCAAATTTTTTTCTTTCATGATTTAGCTAGAACATGCAATTTTAAGCAACTTTCTAATTTACTCCTATTATCAATTTTTCTTTGTTCTGTTGGTATAATTTGTTGAAGGAGCAGCAATGCACTACTCGTTTCTAACTGAGCCAATGACAGTCGGTATCTATATGCAGCAACCAATCAGCAGCTAGAACCTAGGTTCTTTGCTGCTCCTGAGCTTTCCTAGATAAACCTTTCAGCAAAGATTACAAGAGAAGGAAGCAAATTAAATAATAGAACTAAATTGGAAAGTTGTTTAAAATTGTTTGCTCTGTCTACATCATGAAATAAAAATTTTGTGTTTCATGTCCCTTTAAAAGGACATGAAGCCCATTTTTCTTTTTTTATTCAGACAGCGTGCTTTTTTTAAGTTTCCAATTTGCTTCTATTATGAAATTTGCTTTGTTCTCCAGTTATTCTTTGAGGAAGAGAAGTAAATAACGTTTGGGAGATAAAAAGTAAAAAACATTTGGGAGAGGGAGGGAAAGGACACTACAGAAAAATAGGGAATCAGGGTGGGGGGCCCTACTATGGCGATTGCATGGAGGAGGTGGTGGGGGAATTAAAAAAATTATACCTAAACTGGGTACTGGTCGATAGCTGATAGTACCCAAGAGTGCCGACACCATTAGGAGGGGGAGGGATAAAGAGTTGTTTGGGAGGGATCAGGAAGATGGGATGGTAAGGGGGGATCCTACATTGCAAAAATAAAAAAGCACTAAAACATAATACTGGCAGAAAGGTGCGGAGGAAAGAGCTGATTGGGAGAGAGCAGGGTGGTGTCAGGTGGGAGGGTAATCCTTACACTAGAATAACCATGTCAGCTAATTAACCCCTTCACTGCCAGGAATTTCAGAAGTATGGTGCTCATCTGCAATTAGCAATCTTATAATTACCAAAAAATAATTGCAAAGCCCAGAGTAGCTTTAAGAGCCCTTTGTGTTATAACTGCACAAGCAGTATGTAAATAATTTCAGTGAGAAACACTATCGGCTAGATTACGAGTTGTGCGTTAGGGTAAAAAAGCAGCGTTAACCGGTCCTAACGCTGCTTTTTTACGCCCGCTGGTATTACGAGTCTTGAAGGTTTAGGGTCACCGCACACTTTTTTGGCCTTACCGCAAAACGACTTACGTAAACTTCATAAAGTCTTTTTTCTATGGGACTTCCATAGCGCCGGTATTACGAGTCTGTCCTGGAAGGCCAAAAAGTTAGCGGTACACCCTACCCCGTCAAGAGTCCTAACGCATTTAAAAGTCAGTAGTTAAGAGTTTTATGGTACAACGCCGTAACATAAAACTCATAACTAAAGTGTTAAAAAGTACACTAACACCCATAAACTACCTATTAAACCCTAAACCGAGGCCCTCCCGCATCACAAACACTATAATAAAATTATTAACCCCTAATCTGCCGCTCCGAACATCGCCGCAGCTATAATAAACATATTAACCCCTAAACTGCCGCACTCCCACCTCGTAAACATTAGTTAAATATTATTAACCCCTAATCTGCTGTCCCTAACATGGCTGCCACCTACCTACATTTATTATCCCCTAATCTGCCACCCCCAACATCGCCGCCACTATACTAAATGTATTAACCCTTAAACCTAAGTCTAATCCTAACACCCCTAACATCCCCTAACTTAAATATAATTGCAATAAATCTAAATAAAAATTAATATTATTACTTAAATAATTCCTATTTAAATCTAAATACTTACCTATAAAATAAACCCTAAGCTAGCTACAATATAACTAATAGTTACATTGTAGCTAGCTTAGGGTTTATTTTTATTTTACAGGCAAGTTTGTATTTATTTTAACTATGTACAATAGTTATTAAATAACTACCTAGCTAAAATAAATACAAAAGTACCTGCAAAATAAAACCTAACCTAAGTTACAATAACACCTAACCTAACCCTACAATTAAATAAATTAACTAAATTAAAAACAATTAAATAAATTTAATTAAATTAGCTAAAGTACAAAAAAAAAACAAGCACGAAATTACAGAAAAGAATAAACAAATTACAAGATATTTAAACTAATTACACCTAATCTAATAGCCCTATCAAAATAAAAAAAGCCCCCCAAAATAAAAAAAACCCTAGCCTAAACTAAACTATCAATAGCCCTTAAAAGGGCCTTTTGCAGGGCATTGCCCCAAATAAATCAGCTCTTTTACCTGTAAAAAAATATTCCAACAACCCCCCCAACAGTAAAACCCACCACCCACACAACCAACCCCCCACATAAAATACTATCTAAAAAAAACTAAGCTCCCCATTGCCCTGAAAGGGGCATTTGGATGGGCATTGCCCGTAAAAAGGCAGTTAGCTCTATTGCAGGCCCAAACCCTAACCTAAAAATAAAACCCACCCAATACACCCTTAAAAAAACCTAACGCTAACCCCCTGAAGATCGACTTACAGTTCTGAAGACTGGACATCCATCCTCAAGTAAGCGGCAGAAGTCTTCATCCAAGCCGGGCGAAGTCCTCAACGAAGCCGGGAGAAGTCTTCATCCAAGCCAGGCGAAGTGGTCCTCCAGACGGGCAGAAGTCTTCATCCAGACGGCATCTTCTATCTTCATCCATCTGATGCGGAGCGGGTCCATCTTCAAGACATCCGACGCGGAGCATCCTCTTCATCCGGAGACTTCTTACTGAATGAAGGTACCTTTAAGTGACGTCATCCAAGATGGCGTCCCTTAGATTCCAATTGGCTGATAGAATTCTATCAGCCAATCGGAATTAAGGTAGAAAAAATCCTATTGGCTGATGCAATCAGCCAATAGGATTGAGCTGGCATTCTATTGGCTGTTCCAATCAGCCAATAGAATGCAAGCTCAATCCTATTGGCTGATTGGATCAGCCAATAGGATTGAAGTTCAATCCTATTGGCTGATTGCATCAGCCAATAGGATTTTTTTACCTTAATTCCGATTGGCTGATAGAATTCTATCAGCCAATCGGAATCTAAGGGACGCCATCTTGGATGACGTCACTTAAAGGTACCTTCATTCAGTAGAAGACTCCGGGTGAAGTGGATGCTCCGCGTCGGATGTCTTGAAGATGGACCCGCTCCGCGTCTGATGGATGAAGATACATGAAGATAGGTTTTATTTTTAGGTTAGGGTTTGGGCCTGCAATAGAGCTAACTGCCCTTTTAAAGGCAATGTCCATCCAAATGCCCTTTTCAGGGCAATGGGGAGCTTAGGTTTTTTTAGATAGTATTTTATTTGGGGGTTTGTTGTGTGGGTGGTGGTTTTTACTGTTGGGGGGGTTGTTTGTATTTTTTTTACAGGTAAAAGAGCTGATTTATTTGGGGCAATGTTGTTTTTAATTTAGTTAATTTATTTAATTGTAGGGTTAGGTTAGGTGTTATTGTAACTTAGGTTAGGTTTTATTTTACAGGTACTTTTGTATATATTTTAACTAGGTAGTTATTAAATAGTTAATAACTATTTAATAACTATTGTACCTAGTTAAAATAAATACAAACTTGTCTGTAAAATAAAAATAAACCATAAGATAGCTACAATGTAACTATTAGTTATATTTTAGCTAGCTTAGGGTTTATTTTATGGGTAAGTATTTAGTTTTAAATATGAATTATTTAGGTAATAATATTAATTTTGATTAGGATTTATTGTAATTATATTTAAGTTAGGGGGTGTTAGGGTTAGGGTTAGACTTAGGTTTAGGGGTTACATTTAGTATAGTGGCGGCGACGTTGGGGGTGGCAGATTAGGGGTTAATAAATGTAGGTAGGTGGCGGCGATGTTAGGGGTGGCAGATTAGGGGTTAATAATATTTAACTAATGTTTACAAGGCGGGAGTGCAACGGTTTAGGGGTTAATATGTTTATTATAGTGGCGGCGACGTTGGGGGCGGCAGATTAGGGGTTAATAAGTGTAGTTAGGTTGCGGCGACATTGGGGGAGGGAGATTAGGGGTTAATAAATATAATGTAGGTGTTGGCGATGTTGGGAGCAGCAGATTAGGGGTTAATAAGTATAATGTAGGTGGCGGCGGTGTCCAGAGCGGCAGATTAGGGGTTAATAAGAATAATGTAGGTGTCAGCGATGGCAGGGGCAGCAGATTAGGGGTTAATAAGTGTAAGATTAGGGGTGTTTAGACTCAGGGTTCATGTTAGGGTGTGTTAGGTGTAAACATAAATTTAGTTTCCCAATAGGAATCAATGGGGCTGCGTTACTGAGTTTTACGCTGCTTTTTTGCAGGTGTTAGACTTTTTCTCAGCCGGCTCTCCCCATTGATTCCTATGGGGAAATCGTGCACGAGCACGTACGACCAACTCACCGCTGACTTATGCAGCGCTGGTATTGGAGTGCGGTAAGGAGCACAATTTTGCTCAACGCTCACTTCTTGTCTTTTAACGTTGGGTTTGTAAAAACCCCTAATACCAGCGCTGCAGGTAAGTAAGCGGTGAGACAAAACTGCTCGTTAGCACCGCACAGCTCATAACGAAAAACTCATAATCTAGCCGTAAATTTGTGAAAAAGTTAATAATTTTTTTTATATGATGCTAAACAGTGACATGAAATATACCAAAATTGGCCTAGCTTGATGTCTTGGGTTGTCTACGAAACAAAATATATATAGTTTTGATAGGAAAATTTAAAAAAAAAAAAAAAAAAAAGGCCCTACTTCGGTTTAAATGGAGTGATAGCAAAAATGTTAAACATTCACTGGTATTTTGGTCAAGTTTTGTCTCTGAAATTCCTGGTAATGAAGGGGTTTGAGGGAATTTAAGGTAAAAATATCAAACTTTCATGATTCATACAGAGAATATAATTTTAAACAATGATGAGCTTCTATTATGAAATTTGCTTTGTTCCCTTGGTATTCTCTGTTGAAGAGTAAAGATAGGCTTATATTAGCTTAAGAGCGTGCACGTGTTTATAGCAGTCTATAGTATAGCTGTTTGTAACTATGTATAACGTGGCTAAAAGCAATGTTGAAAAAACTGCTGTAAAATGGTTTAAGACAAATGCACACTCCTGATAATAAAAGTAAATTGGAAAGTTGTTTAAAATGTCATGCTCTGTCCAATCAATTTAAGTTTAATTTTGACTTTACTGTTCCTTTAAGGCAGCAGACATGCTGAAAACGTGTTACATTCTGCC
Organism: Bombina bombina; assembly: GCF_027579735.1. Lineage (NCBI taxonomy): Eukaryota > Metazoa > Chordata > Amphibia > Anura > Bombinatoridae > Bombina > Bombina bombina. Next base: position 31,082,052 of record NC_069506.1, on the reverse strand, counting down.
GTTTCTGAGCATGGGCAAGAAATTAACTTCCAGTTTCTCTAACATTCACTGAACAGTAAGCCAGCTCATGTTGCTCTAGAAGATGTATTGCATCAAGTTAGCTATGCCTTCCTTATCAAATTTGTTCATTCTCTTGCTATCCTTTGTTAAAGAAGTAACAATGTAATACTGGAGGCTAGCTGAACACATTGGGTGAGCCAATGACAAGAGGCATATATGTGCAGCCACCAATCAGCATCTAGCCCACAGTAGCACGTTGCTGCTCCTGAGCCCATCTAGGTATTTATTTTCAACAAAGAATTGCAAGAGAATTAAGCAAATTAGATACTATAAATACATTGGAAATTTGTTTAAAACTGTATGTTCTATCTGAATTATGACATTTTTATTTTAGCTTTACTGTCCGTTTAAACCCATTGTTCTCCTGCTCAGGCAATAGAAGAGTGGAATAGATCTGCACAAAGAACTAAGAGTGAGGAGGGAGGGGCAAGCAGTTAAGATGAAAGTGAAACCTATAATGTTTTAGTTAAATAAAATGATTTACTAATTATTAAGGTTAAAATTATAATTCTTTAGTTAAAGGGACACTAAACCCATATTTTTTTTCTTTAATGATTCAGATAGAGCAACAATTTTAAGCAACTTTCTAATTTACTCCAATTATCAATATTTCTTCTTTCTTTTGCTATCTTTATTTTAAAAGCATTAATGTAAGCTTAGGAGCTGGGCCATTTTTTTGGTTGAGAACCTGGGTTATGCTTGCTTATTGGTTTGCTAAATGTAGCCACCAATAAGCAAGCGCTATCAAGGGTGC
>NC_069506.1:31053738-31078738 GCF_027579735.1 Bombina bombina | reverse complement strand
GTTACTGGCAATTACTATTATACTGGTGGGATATGGCTGATCTGCTGGATGGCAATTACTGGAATTCAGATGGAATGGCTTTGTGTGCGGGAAAATTATTAGAATGAAAAATAATTAATATTTAATAAAAGAAGATGGAGGGGGGGGAGACAAACAGTGATGTAAGTCCATCTGAAGGAATTAGGAAAACTACTACAAAGAGACAAGTTTAATTCCACTATTTCAAGGCAAGACTATACCAACCTCTACTAGCTTTAGAATGGAAGCATCTTCCTCTGAGCAGTGCGCTGGGTGGGAGGAGATAAAAATGCAATCTAGCTACGCAAGTTGCGCAGTACTACGCAACGTGCGTAGGGAGATTGTAATTTAACTCCTCCTCCATCGGTTTTCACTGATGTCCAGCCAGGCACTGTAGGGAGTTGCGGCGCGACGGGGGTGATATCATCAGAGGAGACTAATTCCTGCTTGATGGTGTCAAGGACCACTGGTTGGCGACCGCTGATCTAAATGGCTCAGGTCTATTTTCCAAGCACAATGCAATTGCAGAACTTTTATTGTTAAATAAAAGACAGCAGATATTTGAGGGATTTAACTCAAACTCTAAATTTGCTTTTGATTTTTTATTTTCAGCAATCAAGCTGCACATTCTATAGCACATTGTTAAAAAAAATAACCTTTTAATAACTTCAAATTAAGATTCTATTGTACAAAATGTTCTTGCACCATTAAAATTGTCTCTTTAAAAAAAAAAAAGTGTAAAGTTGAATGAATACGTGCCCGGTTTTTAAAAATACTATTAAAACAGGGACACTTTCATTCATTAAACTTTACATTGCAGCATTTTTAAAAATACTTACCTTTTTCTTTAGCAAATACAAACCGCGATCCTACACCCGCAGCTCCTTTGTACTTGCCTAAGCAATGACGAAACCGGCTTCCAGGAGCCTCCATCTCGTGAGGCCACGCAGTGATTGGAGGAAGCCGGTTTCGTCATTGCTGTGCCAAGTACAGAGGAGCTGAGGGCGGGGGATCGCAGGTCCGGGTTGGCTAAAGAAAAGGTAAGTATTTTTAAAAAATGCTGCAATGTAAAGTTTCAGGAATGAAAGTGCCCCTGTTTTTAATAGTATTTTTAAAAACCGGGCACTCATTAAATAAACTTTACATTCACTTTAAGGTAATGATTATTTTTCTCCTTCCAATAAAGTACAGCTGAAAAGTTAATCAAATATGAATGATTAACCTATTAAAGTGGAGATAGTTCACCTCCCAATAATTTTATAATTATCTATTTATTTCTAATTGTAATTAACTAAATCTGTAATTTTGTGATATAACTGGAAACAATAATCTGAAAAGTTATTATTCTAAAAATTAAACATTTATGTAGAAACTGAAATCAAGGCTTACTGACTAGTGATTTAAATTGCGATTTAAAAAATGATTAAAACTGATTTGATTTAAATCAAATCCACCCTGAAACCAAATGTTGCAGAAATACTCAAAATGGTATTGTTTAATGTCCTATTGCTTTCATGGTAAATACCAGCTTTAGAGTTATGTCCTTTACAATTAATTAATGGTTCCAAGTTTAGCATAATTCCAAACTCTCTTAAACATTAGCAATTAGTTCATACCTATGTGTTGCAATAAGTATTAATCATTGTCTATTTGCACCATGTTGCACTTTATGTAAATAATGAATAGGAACTACATTTCTGATCATAAAAATATTAGATACCTAGAAGTTAATTCATGCATGATCTACATGACTTCCATGTGCCTTTAAAATTAAAAGCACATGAATTAAATTAAAATTGAGATAGAATGCACATTTTTAAACAACTTTCCAATTCACATCCATTATCTAAATATGCACAATATTTATATATGCATTTTGTGATTGTCTGATGGCTGTCACATGATGCATATGGAAAGAAAATAAAATGAACTGAAATTTGTTAAAAAAAAAACTACTCAAATTCAAACTAAGTGCTTTGGCATTGTCTATTTATTATGCATTTATTGGTTATGCTATTCTAGCTGTGCTTAGTGACCCTTTGATGCAAGGACCTTTAAATTTAATACTTTAAGAAATCTGTGCTGGTATGGATGACTTTTCAGGCTTCTATATATACAGATGCTAATCTAATGTACAGAGCACCGGTATTGGCACAGTATCGTATGAACCTACTGTATATGATTCCCAATTCTTGTGTTGCCATAACCAAACATAAATGTACAGAGTACTCACGTTTACCCCTGGGTATGCCTACCATGCTTTGCACGTGTTCATACACATTGATAGAATAGTTCTATAAGCTGCAGCCACAGAAACAGAAAACTGACTACAACGACTGATATGCGCCCTCATGGCCAAGGTGGGCTATAGTTCCTCACACAGAGATTATATGAAACCCTAGTCTGGTACTTACGGGCTGATGTAATAACAATTCCGGAGCCAAATGTGTCTGGTTTAATTATTCAAACAAATACTGCAGCGTGAGAGAGCAGCTGAACGCGGATTGTACCACAAGGCTTCTGATGACAGGAGGCCTCTTTTATAAAAATGGTCTCTCTGTTAATGAAGTGATAAGCACAGGGATGTATTTATAGACAGAAGAGACAGGTATCGGCTCACAAGAACTAAACAAGGGCTTGGGTTTCATCCTCTTTGGGTAAAGATGAACTAATTGACCATAAGAAGCTCGGAACATATCGATACATTTGGGGCTAGGGGGCTAAAAGACATTTATCAGAAACTGTATAGATTTTTTTTTCTGTGGATAGAATGATATATTATGGGTTTTTTTCCATTTTTTTTAGCACTAAATAAAATAGATATTAGTTCCGAAATAGTAACATAAGATTATTGTTATCCATTAAAGACATTTTTCTTGATTCAGATCGAACATGCAATTTTAAACAGCTTTCTAATTTAATTCTATTATCAATTTTTTTTTTGCTCTCTTGGTATCTTTTAGTAGAGAAAAAAAGCTCAGGAGCGTGCACGGGTCTGGAGTAATATACATAAACTCTTTCTTAAGTGCTTTTGTAATTATTGCTTTTCCATGTTGCTAGCTGTTCTCATTTCATGTGCTGAGCACCTCACACAACCATAAATATGAGTCGCCAGAACGCCCACTAACGAAACCCGGAAAAATATACATGAAGCGATGCTCAATAAACTACATATATGATTGCGCTTTACAGTGATGCACCTTCAACAATTGAGTGTTTGTGACCAATGTGCCTAACACTAACAATGACATTATTAAAGTAAAGTGAGGTTACAAAGTGTGACAGACAACTACTGAGGCTTTAAACTGGAGCAAACTGCAGTAATGCCTGTGTTACAAGGCTTCATCAAGCCGGATGAAGCCTTATAACACAGAGGTGAAACGCGCGTCGGCTGTCGGCTGTGAAATCAGCTGTACACCACCGATGTTATTTGCAGCTCCCTGCAGCAGTTGCTGATGGTCTCCACAGAAGGCATGCAATATACACTAAGTGCCTTCAATTCAATGCTGTACTTACCTGGAAAAAGCAGCCGGAGTCCCTTCAAGTCCTATCAATTCCCACAATACCCTGAGATAGGCTGGATTTCGATATTACCCAGGTGGTCATGTGAGTATGGACTACGGGCTGAGATATTGCAGTACCATGTAACTCACAAAGGTATATAATGTTGGACTAACCATGGGATTATCCTAAAGGGATATTGGATTACAAATGATAAGGTAACATCATATTAACTATTTGCTTAATAAGAGACTTGTTTAATATCTTTGGATGGCATACTATATCCAGGCCTACATTCATTAACACAATGTTGCTATTTTGAAATGACACGTTGTAACTATTTGAGACTGGAAACAGCATTTCTCTATTTAGAGTGATTATACTGGTGTTCTAAAATTAGTTTTGACTTATAAGAATGCAGGACCGACGTCACTTCCGGTGACGTGACATCAGCTGTTGGAGGTGTGTGGTGCTCACTGCACATACGCAAGAGGCCCACCCTCCTAAAATCAGCTGTTGAAGTCTACACAACGGGTCGAGGAATTCTATGGGCAGTATACTTCATTGCCCCACGACATGTAATGAAATGACACAGTACATGAAATTGTTTAATATAATCCATCATATACATTGAAAGTTGAAAATTTGGGCTTCTCATATTTATTTTATGTTTCATAGTTGTGCTTGTTTTTAGCCCCAGTTTACGGCAGTGTGCGCATGCGCACTGAAGGCAAATCGCCTGTAGAAATTATGGAGTTGGGCCATGTGCGCATGCGCAGTATTTTGCGCGCCTGCGCAATGAAGTATACTGCCCATACAAATCCTCAACCCGTTGTGTAGTCTTCAACAGCTGATTTGAGGAGGGGTGGTTGGGCCTCTTGCGCATGCGCAGTGAGCGCCACATCTTCAACAGCTGATGTCACGTCATTCTTATAGTCGAGACTAATTTTAGAACACCAGCTCTGTTGCTATGAACTGTGAATCTGATTTTGTTGGACATTTAATTTATTATACTGTCTGGTTATGGTATCATGTTCTATTGGATTAATCTTGATTGATTTATTAATTTGCAGTAAATAACCTGATGCTGGATAATAGTGGTCTTTTTCTTTTCTTTTTTTTTATACCTGTTTTATTACCACTACCATGCACTATTGGCACTAGATTTTTATGTTAAAACGCTGCTTTCAAATGGTCCTGCTCTTTATATAGGGGTGCTGATATAACTTCATATACTGTATATATATATTCACACACACGCACACACACAGTGTATATCAGGGAATGAGCACTTCAAGCACTTAATTAAAAAAAGATCTCCATATAAAATAAATGTTTTAAAAGCATTTAACAGTGTTGTTTTGTTAGAAAAATTGTTACAAATAGTTTAAAAAAAAATGTTTTTCAGCTATTTGACACACTCCTCGAAAATATCTTCCGTGGTGGGATTTAGCCAGTTCACACCAGTTTTCAAGACCCTGTTCCTAAAATGTAGAAAGTGTAAAGGTTTTGTATTATAGGGAGGTTATAGAAGCTGTTGCTAATATTTTGGATCCCACCACTGATTATCTTTTGCCGTAGCCAATTAGGGATACACATAATTGAACTCCTACTCTGATTAAGCAATCATTGAGTAGACTTTGAGGAGTTATTAAGTTTCTAATTCTGCAGGATGTACTTAAGCTTCTTAAAGGAATATGAAATTCGCCGGTCTCAATCCGACACAGATCGATGTTACGTAATTACAGATGTTCCGAAAACACATTCACACTCAAAGTTATCAAATACTTAACAGGTATGCTCGCGGCTATTCCAGCCCAGCGTACCTGGTTTTTAATCCGTCACCCTGGAGGCCGCAGATGCCATAGGAATCAATGGGAGTCTGAAAGCAGCAAAAGCTTATGTTCGATGCTGCCAGATATCCCATTGATTTCTATGGTAGAAAACCAGTTACGTTTACACCTAACACCCTAACATAAGCCCCGAGTCTAAACACCCCTAATCTGCCGCCCCAACATCGCCGCCACCTACATAATGTTATTAACCCCTATTCCACTTCCCGCCCCCTGCCTCAACCTAAAAAAAAGTATTAACCCCTATCCCGCTGCTCCCGGACCCCACTACCACTAAATAAACGTATTAAGCCCTAAACCTCTGGCCTCCCACATCACTACCACTAACTAAACCTATTAACCCCTAAACCACCATTAAACTACCAATTAAATTAAATTACATATTAAAAAAAACCGAACCCTACTCAAATTATTTAAATCTACTATTTAACCTTATTAAAAATTACTAAATTACAACAAAAAATAAACGCTAAATTACAAAAATTCAAAAACACTAAATTACGGGGGGAAAAACCCACATTATCAAAAATAAAAAAGAATTACACCTAATCTAATAGTCCTATCAAAATAAAAAAGAAATCAGCTCTTTTACCTGTAAAAAAAATACAAACACCCCCCAACAGTAAAACCCACCACCCCCACAACCCACCCCCCCCAAATAAAAACCCTATCTAAAATAACCTAAGCTCCCCATTTCCCTGAAAATGGCATTTGTATGGGCATTGCCCTTAAAAGGGAATTTAGCTCTTTTGCTGCCCAGACCCAGAGTTCTTGAAGTCCCGCTTGAAGGATGACTCCAGCCGGCAAGAAGTCTTCATCCGGGTGGCCTCTTCCATCTTCATCCAGCCGGCAAAGTTTTCATCCAGACAGCATCTTCATCCATCCGGCGCGGGGCGGGTCCATCCTGAAGACATCCGGCGTGGAGCTCCTCTTCAATATGGTCGCTGCCGTAAACTGGAACTTGAATGCAAGTGATGTCATCCTATTGGCTGTTCCAATCTTGCCGGCTGGATGGAAAAGTGGGAATTCAAGAACTGTAAGTGGATCGTCGGGGGTTAGTGTTAGGTTTATTTAAGTTTTTTTTTTGGGTAGGTTTTATTTTTAGGGTCTGGGCAGTAAAATAGCTAAATGCCCTTTTAATGGGGAGCTTAGGTTATGTTTAGTGTTTGTTTGTTTTTTTACAGGTAAAAGAGCTGATTTCTTTGGGGCAATGCCCCACAAAAGGCCCATTTAAAGGCCTTTGGTAGTTTAGTGTAGGCTAGGGGTTTCTTTTATTTTGGGGGGGGCTTTTTTATTTTGATAGGGCTATTAGATTAGGTGTAATTCTTTTTTATTTTTGATAATGTGTTTTTTTATTTTCGTAATTTAGTGTTTAGTGTTTTTTAATTTTTGTAACTTTTTTTTTAATAATTTTTAATAATTTTTAATAATGTTTAATAGTAGATTTAAATAATTTGAGAAGGGTTAGGGTTTTTTTTAATATGTAATTTAGTTAATTTAATTGGTAGTTTAATTTAAGTGTAGTATAATAGTTAGGGTAGGTTAATTAATAGTTCAAAAATAGTTTATTTTAATTCTACAGGTAAGTTTAAATTTATTTTAAGATAGGGATGTGGTAATTTTAATTTAAAGTTTGTCGGCTTGTTAGGTTTAGGGGTTAATATCTTAATTTAGTTTAAGGTGATGTGGGGGGCTGGCGGTTTAGGGGTTAATAGGTTTAGTTAGTGGTAGTGATGTGGGAGGCCAGAGGTTTAGGGGTCAATACGTTTATTTAGTGGTGGCGGGGTCCGGGACTGGCGGGATAGGGGTTAATAACTTTATTTAGGTTGCGGCGGGGTCCGGGAGCGGCGGGATAGGGGTTAATAACTTTATTTAGGTTGCGGCGGGGTCTGGGAGTGGCAGGATAGGGGTTAATAACTTTATTTAGTGGCGGCGGGGTCCGGGAGTGGCAGGATAGGGTTTAAACATTTTAGTATAGTGTCAGCGTTTAGTGGCAGGGTATAAATAAAATAGGTAAGAAGCCAAATAGACGCGAGATCGATGACTGTTAGTTAACAACAGTCCGATGCTCATCGCCCGTACTTGATGCGCGGCTTTTTGCTGGCTTTTTTTATAAATATGGAGATCGTATTCAGGTCTGCGGCCGCGATGTTAGGCGATGATAGGCAAGCGTATTGGTGCCGGTGAATGCAGCATAGTTGAGGCTTTGATAAATATCCCCCTTAGACAGAGCATACAATTTAAAAAAAAAAAAGTTTCAAATTACCTTTGTTATCAAATTTGCTTTGTTCCCATGCTATCCTTTGTTAAAGAAATACTGAGGTAGGTGTTTGGGTCACTACATACAGGAAATCGTGCAGCCATCTAGTGCTCTTTCAAAGGGATAACATTCTTGTAAAACTGCTGCCATATAGTGCACCAGGCATGTGCATGCTCCTGAGTTTATGTCTCTGCTTTTCAACAAAAGATACCAAAAGAACAAAGAAAATGTGATAATAGAAGTAAATTAGAATCTGAATCATGAAAGAAACATTTTGGGTTTCATATCCCTTTTAAGAAGTAGGGGAGAAACTACTAATTTCAGAGTAACGCTGCCATGAGCACGATAAATATTTACCATGGACTTATAATACCGGCACAAAAATGCAAGTGGAACAGATCGCACTATAGCGATGATCACCTTAACGGGACATAAAACCCCGACATTTTCTCTCCTGATTCAGATAGAGCAAATCATTTTAAACAACTTTCCAATTTACTTCTATGATCAAATTTTCTTTGTTTTCTTGTTATTCTTTCTTGAAAAGCAGAGATATAAGCTCAGGAGTGTGCACGTGGCTGCAGCACTATATGGCAGCAGTTTTGCAACAGTGTGATACACTAGCAGGAGCACTAGAGGGCAGCACTATTTCCTGTCATGTAGTTCTTCAGGCATGTGCACGCTACCTACCTAGGTACCTCTTCAACAAAGAATAACACGAGAACTGAGCTAATTTGCTAATAGAAGTAAATTGGAAACTTATTTAAAATTGCATTCTCTATCTGAATAATGAAAGAAAAATGTTGGGTTTCACGTCCCTTTAACGGGAATGACATGTTGAGTACAATACGCAATACAGACCTTTTCTTGCGATTATGTGCTGCTTTATTTATAACTCTTCATCACCCAAGGGCCAAGTTCAAAGCCGCTGTGTATTTCTTGTGTATAAATATTTCCCCTCTGTACGTGGTGTTTTCTGACCCTCTTGCCTTACTGTGGGTGTCTGCGTCACTCCTGGTATGCGTCTCACTTATTGAATATCACTCAGATGTACAGCTGTGCTTATGCGACACACGATGTGAATGTTAATATGTGAAGGCTCCCTGGCATGTTCTGTATGTCCTATATCATCAGCTTAAAGGATAGCATTGTTTAAGTGTAACTCTGGCTATAGCATATAATACAGGGAAGCAGACAAATCCACTAATAACTTTCAGTCAAGCTGATTTGGAGAGCAGGCAGGGGGTTCTCATCCCTAGATAACACAGTATAGCCAAATACTCTTTTCAGGCATCATAATGACCTTTGCAAGGGAATTCTGCCTCATGGTCACTGGGTTCTCCGTTTCTGACTTGGATTTCTTTGCTGCCTCTGCAACTGTCTATGGGAGATTCACAAGATGTGATTTAAGGCCCTTGGTCACTTGCTGAAAGGGAAGACCTGGTCTGATCTTGTAATGCAAGGGCACTGGTTGCCAGAAGAGTTGCTCCTATATTTGTAATGTTACTGAACTTTACAATTGCTCTCTTGTAAAAATAGAAAAATAAGGGAGAGAAAAGATATTGTGTATAGAACTAGAGAGAGGCAAACATGAAGGGACAAAAGAGAAGGCAAGAAAGAGTGAGAAAAAGAGATAATGTGACAGGATGGACAGGGGAGAGATCAAGAGAGATAGAGGCCAGAGAGTGAGAGGAGGGAGAGCAATGAGATGGAGAGAAAAAGAGAAGAGAGACAGAAAGAGAAGCAAGGGGAAAATGAGAGTTGGGAGAGGAAAATGTGAGAGAGGAGAGAGTAAAATGAGAGAGAGAGAAAGGACAAGCTCATTATATCTGCCCCTAACTGGACACAGTAAAAGGAGATAAGTCCATGGACTGCAAAATGCACAAAAGGACAGTTTACAAACAATGTAATACATTTATTTTCCATGCTACTTACAAAGCAGTACTTAGTGCTAATAAATACTGTACATACATATAAAAAAAATGGTGCTCCCCCTGCTGATACCCAGGTAGTGCTGCAGGTTGTATATAAGCTGGTTTAGCAGATCTATAAGCTGACAGCAATGTGCAGGTGCTTTTTGGTTGCTACTAAGTTTCCCACCTTTTAGAAAAACCACAGCCATATTGCCACTTTGCCCCATATTATAGGAGTCCTGGTCAGTCTAGGTGTGTGATTCAGTACCCTATGGGTGGACATATTATAGTTTTTGTACAAACTGCTAGTTTAACTTTGTGTCTACAAGTATATGCCTGTGTTATTATGCAATTAGGACCTTTTTGTGTATAAAAAAATTGTGCATATAATATAAATATAGATAATGTTATATATCAAGAATTATTTATAAAAGTATGGCTAATGTAATATACAGTTGATGTTACTGCTTTTTAAACTGCTCCCTGTTAAAGTCAAAAATTAAACTTTCATTAATCAGAGTATGCAGTTTCCAATTCAATTATATTATCAAATTTTGCACATTCTTTTTATATTTACACTTTCAGAGGCACCCACTCCTACTGAGCATGTGCACAAGTGCACAGGGTATACTTATACTAGTCTGTTATTGGCTGATGGCTGTCACATGATACAGGGGGCTGACAAATGGGGGGATACATTTGTCAGAAAAAAAACTTCAGAGTAAGTTTTATTGCATCGTCTTTTTATTATGCTCTTGTTAATTATGCAATTCTACTGTATTTAGTGGTCCTTTAAGTAACACTTTTGTCCACTGTGAGGTAAAGCAGGATATGGGTGTCAAACCTTGCTTTTTACCCTACTTACTCATAAACCTGTCATAGCTAAACAGTATGCACTTTTTATTAACATGCAAAGTTGGAGCACAAAAGAAAGATTATAGTTTTAAGCTAAACAATTGTCACGCCGCTCTTTGGCGCTCCTCGGCTCCTCTCGCCACTCCGTCCTGTTGCTATGGCCGTTGCCATGGACGCAGGTGTTCCTCTGATGCCGGTCTGTGAGTCCTCTTGGCGCGAATCTGCGCCTATGCAAGTACCTGCATTACTTACCTCCAGTGCCCAAGGATAAGTTAGTCTTGTGCTTCCCTGGGTGCTATTCTGAACTGCTGTTACTTTGTTTGCCTTATTGCTACCTAACTCTGCTTGTCTGACCCCTCTGCTGCTTAACCCTTGAATTGCTGGATTGCCTTATTGTTACTGAACTTTGCTTGTCTGACTACTCTGCTGCTTAACCCTTGAATTGCCGGATTGCCTTATTGTTACTGAATTCTGCTTGTCTGACCATTCTACTGGTTTACCCCTGTACTGCTAAACTGCTGGATTACCTTTTGTTGCTAACCTCTGCCTTTTCCTGACCATTCTTTTAGTTTACCCCTGAACTGCTAAACTGCTGGATTGCCTTTTGTTGCTAACCTCTGCCTTTTCCTGACCATTCTTTTAGTTTACCCCTGAACTGCTAAACTGCTGGATTGCCTTTCTGTTGCAGAACTCTGCCTGTCTCTGACCATTCTCTGCCTTAATCTTATTGCCATGAAGAACTACCCTGTCTACTGTGAGTACTGCTTACCTCATTTCTTACACGCACTTTGTTCTGGCATATTTCCTTATCCTTCCACTTGACGCCGGGATAAGAAGACTACTGGCCAAGTTTGGTCTGATAGGGAAATATCCCACGAGCATTACATTATACTTGGGCCATGGACTTAAATTAAGTAGCAAGAGCAGTCTCTCTTCAGGGACAGACCCTGGGAACCCATGCCATACACTTGCAGAATGTGGATTCTAAACTAGAGGCTATAACCGCTATGCTCTCCTCACTGATTGCAGATCAGTGATTCCCACACAGCCGGTCCCTGCTGCTAGTGCTGCAACCTCCCCCCTGTTTCTGGTAGTATACCCCAGATACTGTTGCCTGACAAGTATGATGGTACTACCGACTGTAGGGGTTTTCTCAACCAGTGCAGTGACAGTCTGCACTTCCGCAATGACCCTCCCACCTTCCAGTCTCATCAGTCAAAGGTCACTTTAATCATTTCTTTATTCAAAGACAAGGCTCTAGCCTGGGTCTCTCCCATTTTGGAACACAGTGCTCAGCTCCTGAACGATGCAGATACCTTCATTTCTGAATTATCTTCCGTACTTGGGACCTATGGCTGCACTTCTGCTGCAGAATACTCTCTCTTGGATCTCTGCCAGAGCAATGGATCTGTGGCACAATACGCCATCGAGTTACGCACCTTGGCACATGAGACCAGTTGGGATGGCAGTTCTCTCAAAGCAGCCTTCAGGAGAGGCCTACATGAGTGCATCAAGGATGAGCTCACTTATCATGATTTTCCATCTTTGCTGGATGAATTCATAACACTTTGCATCAGTCTGGATTCTCGCTTTCAGGAGAGACAAGCTGAGAGAGAGAGAACTTGCAGAATTCTTCCCTCTCATCCTCCTACCAATCCAATCTCTAGACTATCCTCTACCCCTTCAGCACCTCCAGTTACCTCTGAAGAAGAACCCATGGATCTCTCTTCCCTTAAGCCCTCTGAATCTGAAAGACAGAGAAGAAGGAGATAAAGACTGTTTTTCTTTTGTGGTTCTAAATCACTAAAATATGATATACTGTCGGGAAAAGCCAACGCTTAGAGGATCAAAGTGGGGTACCTCTAAGCCTGGCCACTACTAATTCTCCTCACTCTTCTCAGATCCTGGTACCTGTTAACCTTACCTTTCTTCAGAATTCTGTCCACACACAAGTCTTTATTGATTCAGGGACAGCTGGAAATTTTCTAGATCACCGTTTCATGATTCACACAGGGCTGCCTCTTCTTCAGAAAAAACAATGTCTTAAAATAACCACTCTGGATGGCACTCCACTTGGATCAGGTTTAATCCATTTCGAATCAGCACCGCTAACCATGACTGTGGGACTCCTATATACCGAACAGTTGCAGTTCGATGTCATTCTTTCTCCTGCACAACCAGATTTCCTTGGTCTTCCTTGGTTACGTAAACACAATCCTCAATTCGACTGGACTGAGGGACAGTTGGCCTCCTGGGGTAAATCCTGTTTTCACTCCTGCCTGAGTAAGGTTACTCCGTTGCATCACGTCCCTATAGCCAGCCTTCTGACCCCTTCTAATCCTCCCTCAGTATATGCATATGCAGAATTTACGGATGTTTTTGAAAAGAAAGCAGCTGATGTGCTGCCACCTCACCATCCTTACGACTGCAAAATTGACATCTTTCCTGGAGCCCCACTTCATAAAGCAAGGACTTATCCACTGTCCAAAGCTGAAACGAAAGCCATGGAAGAATATATCCAAGAGAACCTAGCTAAAGGCTTTATTCGCCATTCCTCTTCTCCTGCCGGGACTGGCTTCTTTTTTTCAGTAAAAAGGATGGTGGTCTAAGACCCTGTATCGACTACAGAGCCCTAAACATTATAATCAAGAATCGTTATCCTATTCTTTGATCACTGAATTATATGATTCACTCCAAAATGCTTGCTACTTTACAACGTTGGATCTACGTGGTGCATACAATCTCATTCGTATCTTTCCAGTACATGAGTGGAAGACTGCCTTCAACACGAGATCAGGGCATTACAAATACCTCGTAATGCCTTTTGATTTGTGCAATGCCCCTACTATCTTCCAAGCATTCGTCAATGATGTCTTCCGTGACCTTCTTAATCGCACTGTCATCGTCTATTTGGATGACATCCTCATATTCTCCTCCACCCTTGAGAAGCATTATGAGCATGAAAAACAGGTACTTCTTCACCTCAGAAACAATTCTCTGGTAGCCAAGCTGGAGAAATGTGAGTTTGATCAAGTCCAGATCCAGTACTTTCGATATGTCATCTCAAAGGAGGGTTTTGCCATGGAACCTACAAAGCTAACCATAGTTCTAGAATGGCCTCAACCCCCCTAATAAAGGAACTACAGAGATTCTTGGGGTTTTCCAACTATTAGCACAAGTTTATAAAGAACTCCCAAATTGTTGCTCCACTCACTGAGCTGACTAAACGAAACAGAGACTGCAAGAATTGGCCTCCTGTAGCTGTGGATGCTTTCTCTTATCTGAAAAATGTCTTTTGTTTTGCTCCTGTGCTCCACCATCCTGATCCTGACCTACAGTTCACTCTAGAGGTTGATGCCTCCGAGATAGGAGCAGGTGCAGTCTTAACCCAAAGGGACCCTTTAACCTCCAAGTTGCACTCTGTAGCCTTTTTTCAAAATGGTTTACTCCTGCAGAGAGGAATTATGATGTGGGTAATCGTGAACTCTTAGCCATTAAGATGGCCCTGACTGAATGGCGTCATTGGCTAGAAGGTACCGCCAACCCCATTCAGATTCTCACTGACATCAAGAATCTGACGTACCTAGAGACTGCTCATCGACTCAATCCTCGACAGGCCAGGTGGGCGCTATTCTTTTCCCATTTTAACTTTATAGTCTTTTACCTTCCTGGGACCAAGAATAAAAAAGCTGATGCTCTTTCTCATCAGTTTCCTCATTATAATGACTCTTCTGAAGCCCCTATCGAAAACATCATATCTCCTTCCTGTGTGGTTGCTCAGCTCAACATCTGTCTTCTTCAAAGACTCAAACATGCCCAGTCAAGAAAACCTTTTGAAGCCCCTGCAGCTCCTGAGATCCTTTATGTTCCTCCAAACCTTCGCTCTCCTGTGGTATCCTGGGCTCACAACAGAAAACTGTCAGGTCATCCTAGTTTGACAAGAACCTTTAAACTCCTGTCCCAACATGTGTGGTGGCCTACCATGAGGACTATCAGGATTATGTCAAGGCTTGTCAGACTTGTGCTGTTAATAAGACTTCCCATTCCCTACCTCATGGCCTACTTCAACCATTGTCCATACATAAACAACCATGGACACACATAGCCATGGATTTTGTTGTAGACCTCTCTCCTTCTGACCATTATACAGTCATCTGGGTTGTGGTGGATCGATTCTCCAAACTTGCTCATTTTGTACCTTTACCTAAGTTATCTACAGCTCAAGAATTGTCCACTTTTTTTCTGTTACACATGCTACGGCTCCATGGTATTCCAGTGAATGTCGTCTCTGACAGAGGACCTCAATTTATTTCTACCTTTTGGAGAAGCTTTTGCAAATTGCTTGGAACCACTGTGTCTTTGTACTCTGGTGATCACCCCCAGACTAACGGGCAGACAGAGAGAACCAATCAGGATCTTGAAGCTTATCTCAGAACCTTTGTCAATTCACAGCATACTAATTGGTCTGGGTTGTTACCCCTAGCTGAACTGGCAAAGAAAACTCATTGGCATTCTTCTCTACAAGGCTCTCCTTTCCAGGCCGCAGCTGGTTATCAACCTCATGTTTTTCCTCTTTCTGCTCAATCCACAGGAGTCCCTGCTGCAGAACCTCGCTTCACTGACCTCACTACCCATTGGCAACGAATACGCTGTCAGTTACACTCAACCACCTCCAGATACAAGAGGTTTGCCGATCATCATCAAGCTAATATTCGTGCCTTTGTTGCAGGTGATCATGTCTGGGTCTCTACCCGACATATCCGCTTACGTCAACCTTATCACAAATTAGGACCTCTGTATATTGGTCCTTATAAAGTCCTCAAAAGACTTTCTCCTGTTGCTTACAAAGTGGACTTGCCCAGAGCCCTGCACATCCACCCAGTCTTCGATGTCTCACTCCTCAAGCCCTATGTCATAAATAGATATACTCGACTCAGACCTCACTCTCCTCCGCTCTTCGTTCATGGTAAACCAGAGTACGAAATCGCTAAGATCCTGGACTCCAGGTATAAATGAACACAGCTTCAATACCTGGTGGACTGGAAGGGTTACTCTGTAGCAGATTGTTCCTGGGTACCTGCCCATCATGTGCATGCTCCTTCCCTGGTATCCAAATTTCATCTTGCTCACCTCTCCAAGCCTGCTCTTGGTTCCCGGAGGTAACCCTTGAGAGGGGGGCTGTGTCACGACGCTCCTCGGTGCTCCTTGGCTCCTCCTGACGCTCTGTCCTGTTGCTATTGCCGTTGCCATGGACACAGCGGTTCCTGTGGGAGCGCAGCAATGACGTCATCGCCGCACGCCATTTCCCCTCTGATGCTGGTCTGCGAGTCCTCTTGGTGTGAATCTGCACCTATGTAAGTACCTGTGTTACTAACCTCCAGTGCCCAAGTATAAGTTAGTCTTGTGCTTCCCTGGGTGCTATTATTCTGAACTGCTGTTACTTTGTTTGCCTTATTGTTACTGAACTCTGCTTGTCTGACCACTCTGCCGCTTAACCCTTGAATTGCTGGATTGCCTTATTGTTACTGAACTCTGCCTGTCTGACCATTCTACTGGTTTACCCCTGAACTGCTAAACTGCTGGATTACCTTTTGTTGCTGACCTCTGTCTGTTCCTGACCATTGTATTGGTTTACCCCATAACTGCTAAACTGCTGGATTACCTTTTGTTGATGACCTCTGCCTGTTCCTGACCATTCTACTGGTTTACCCCTGAACTACTAAACTGCTGGATTGGCTTTCTGTTGCCGGACTCTGCCTGTCTCTGACCATTCTCTGCCTTAATCTTATTGCTGTGAAGGACTACCCTGACTACCGTGAGTACTGCTTACCTAATTTCATAAACTCACTTTGTTCTGAGATATTTCCTTATCCTTTCACTTGATGCTGGGATAAGAAAACTACTGGCCAAGCTTGGTCTGATAGGGAAATATCCCACGAGCATTACAACAATAATAATGTGACCCATAGGAGAGTGTGGGATTTCGTTTTATATTAATGAAAACTAGATCTTTCTATCCTGATCACCGGGTCTTTCTTTTCTCTTTACTGATCTTGTTGTAATCCTAGGCTACTAACACAAGGACTCAGAAACTGATTCATGAGTTCTATGTTTGAAGGATCACAGGTTATGTTATATGCAACTTATAAATATTTTCAAAAATGGAGCTGCTCTTAAAGTGCCATAAAACAGGTTGAGATCTGTATATATACTAAAAGGGATAATTAATTTAAAATAGATTGCATAAAAAAATGTTTAAAAATTGCTGGCAAGTATTTTAAAATAATTATTTTAAAAATAAGCAAAATTAATTACATAACTAAGCTGCCTGGAGAAGCCAACTCCACCCCTTTATCAGTGTTTAGACACAGGCATTGTATTTCAACTGAGTTCACAGCTTCTAGGCTTGTTCCATCAGATAATCCCTGTGCAATTTTGTATTCTACCAAAACAACAGTAGATATAGATACAGCCATAAAAGGAATTGTGTGGGGGGAGTTAGAGCTTTACAATTCAGAAACTAAAAAGAAAGGGTTAATGGTGAGGCACTGCAGTATAAATGTGCAGGTAAAGTAATTAAAGTACATATTATATTATTTTGTTTCTATCCCAACTTGTTTTATGTCCCTTTAACTTCTCCTTGTCTAACTCATAGGGGTCAATTTATCAAGCTCACATGCTCCATAACCTGTTCGCCTGCTCTGAGGCGGCAGACAGAAATCAACCCGATTGAATACGATCGGGTTGATTGACACCCCCTGTTAGCTCTAATCACAAGCTACATCCTTATCTGGAGCTGCACAGAGGCATGTCGTGTGCATTCTTTGACATTGGCCTAGATGAAATAAAACTTGTTAGCGACGCTAAAGGGGCATATTTATGGAGCTTGATGCCCCGTGTTTTCGGCAAGCTGAAACAGAAGTTATGAACCAGCAGTCTAAAGACCACTGCTCCATAACCTGTTCGCCTGCTCTGAGGCGGCAGACAGAAATCAACCGATTGGCAGCAAATCTGCAGGGGGTGGCATTGCACCAGCAGTTCACAAGAACTGCTGGTGCAATGATAAATGCCGGCAGCGTATGCTGTCGGCATTTATCGATATGCGGTAGACATGATACGCTACTTTGTATCATGTCCGTCCGCACTATAGAGATTATACTGTACTGTAATAAAACAAAGAGCACCACATAATGTATACCTTGTATACAAACTGATGGAAAAAATCCTGTGACAAAGTTGTGAAAATCAAAATAATGGTATCTATTAGAAATGTGTTACCAGTGAATTGTCCGATACACAAACAAATTCATCATTAGCTGAAACGGGCAAAGAATGAGCGATTCTTTGACCAAATCGATTCATTCATTTGTTTGGTACCAAAAAGGTGCAGGAGCCCCTTCCCAAAGGAGCAATATTGCTTTGCTAATCAGCTCCTTTGTTTGTGATGATGTACAGGAGGTCTTATGTGTCGATCATCCACTGTCCAATCCTGTAATAGCTTTACTAATGATTGATGTTAGGTACAGTCAGACTGGCACTAAATGTTGGATTTTAACCACACAGGTTTGTCCAATCAAGCCTTAAACTAGCATAGGGAGGTGTGAAACTAGGGGAAGCTCAGACATTCAACCCAAAGTTGTATGTTCTATTATCATTGAAAGATAAGTTATTTTACTGGTTCAAATTCTATAATGTAAGATTTTTCTAAAGGATTGTAAGTCCCCTATGTGTTAATTTTCTTTAAGGGCACAGTTTGTCAGCCAGTCAGGAGTGGCAGTTGCAGCACCCTTCCAGCCATGTTCTGCTTGGGAACTACAAAGCTTTTAGTTGTCAAGTGGGGGTTAAACACAGTAATGAATAAATTAATTAATAGTGAATGATGTAATAAAAATTAATGTCTCTATAAAAAACAAACCTAATATAGACTTATGTTTCTCTGTCTCCCTGTAATTCCTTCTTCTCGTCACTATTGTGTATACACTGAGTCTTGTAACAGCTGCAGGCTCATACATACCCATTAGCTCTAATGTGTCATATTCTGTCTGAAGTTCTGATCCTAACAAATCTGATAATAGAAAGCTTGCTCTGGTTGCTTATTAAACTAAACTACAGAATTGCATTCAGCTGATACTAGGTGGCAATTTGGTTACTCAAGTTACTATTCGAGTGAAATTTCTTAAAGGGACATATAAATGGTCTACCTTTAATGTGCTCCAAATAGTGCAGGGACAAAATTTCGGTTCAGCCGAATCTTTTGTTCTGAATATTCAAAATACTTTGTGGTACCCATGCCCGGTATTCGTCTCATTTACTTGCCTAAGCATACTGGAGAGCCGCGCTAACAAGCTCCTTCGCACAGTGGCTCCCTAGATCTGCACTAAAGGACCTCCTAAGCCTCCTGTTAGCACGGCTGTGGTTCTGTGAAGAAGAGGGGCAGGTTAGCGCATCTCTCCAACTCTCTTAGGTAAGTATGTTTTAAAAATTTAAAGGAAACAAATGAATACTGTCGAGTTCGCCATTATTATCGTGCTGGATTCTTTTGGATATTCGTCTAGTTAAATCAAGACAAATATCTGTGCTTCATTAAAGGGACAGTAGAGTCCAAATTAAACTTTAATAATTCAGTTAGGGCATGTAGTTTTAAACAACTTACCAATTTACTTGTATCATCAAATTTGCTTTGTTTTCTTGGTATTCTTAGTTGAGAGCTAGAACTAGGTAAGCTAAAATGCTCATTTCTAAGCCCTTGAAGGCCGCCTCTTACCTGAATGTATTTGACAGTTTTTCACAACTAGAGGGCGTTAGTTCATGTGTGCAGTATAGATAACATTATGCTCATGCTAGTGAAGTTATTTATGAGTCAGCACTTATTGGTTAAAAATGCAAGTCTGTCACTGAGATAAGGGGCAGTCTGCAGAGTCTTAGATACAAGGTAATTACAGATGTAAAAAGTGTATTAATATAACAGTGTTGCTTATGCAAAACTGGGGGATGGTTAATAAAGGGATTATCTATCTTTTTAAAAAATAACATTTTTGGTGTTTAATATCCCTTTAAAGGGACATTATACACTCATTTTTTTTTTCTAGATGATCTATTTATATAGCCCATAAAGTTTTTTTTTAAATGTATAGTTTGGCTTATTTTTAAATAACATTGCTCTGATTTTCAGACTCCTAACCAAGCCCCAAAGTTTTATGAGAATACCGTCAGCTACCTTTTCCAGCTTGCTCCTGTTTGTGTAAAGGGTCTTTTCATATGCAAAAGAAGGGGGAGGGGGGTAGTGTCTTATTTCCTTTTTGCAGTGGGCTTTCCAGCTGCCTTTTCAACAGAGCTAAACTGACAGCTTCTAAGTAACTTTTTAAACAGTATCTTATTCTTTATAGTAGTGTCTATTACATGCAGTTACATGAAAATGAGTGTATACTGTCCCTTTAACTAATGTGCATTTGTAACAAAACGAATGCACATTTCTAGTTCCAAATGACCCATTTTACCTGCTGGAGTGTAGAAAATTGTATGCAAATAATGTTGTTACCTTTATTTTGTGATTTGAAGCCTCCTTTTGCCTGTTGAAAGTACCATCTAAACAGAAAAATACTGCTGTATTTTCTATAGCCAATAGTCAGCATCAGAAATTAACCTCACAATGGGGGTTGGAGAAAGAGAGATATTTGTACCTGAAATAGCTCTTTTTACCCATTAAAAACCTCAAACCAACATTAATAATAACTAACTATTAGCTTTTGTGTATAAATATAGATATTATTATTATCATTTATTTGTATAGCACCGCCAAATTCCGTAGCGCTGGGTACAATGATAGGGGTATACAATGACAAGGATTTGTGATAAAATACAAAACATAACAAAACTAAACAAATCTAGGAGGAAGAGGGCCCTGCTCCGGAGAGCTCACAGTCTACAGGTTTAGGGTGCAGAGACATAAGGTTGGGGTAGCTTGTCATATCGGTTGTAGTTGCAGCAGTGAGTCAGGCAGTTTGTGTATTAGTTAGGTTCGGATGAGGGATGGAGGAGAGATGGTAAGCCTCTCTGAATAGGTGAGTTTTCAAGGAGCGTCTGAAGCTATACAAGGTTGGAGACAGTCTTATGGAGCAGGGTAGAGAGTTCCAGAGGACAGGAGCAGCACATGTGAAGTCTTGGAGGCGGGAGTGGGATGTAGAGATAACAGGAGTAGAGAAACGTAGGTCAGAGGTTGTGCACTTATGCACAGCATACATCCTGCACTTATGCACAGCATACATCCTGCACTTATGCACAGCATACATCCTACACTCATGCACAGCATACATCCTACACTCATGCACAGCATACATCCTGCACTCATGCACAGCATACATCCTGCACTCATGCACAGCATACATCCTGCACTTATGCACAGCATACATCCTGCACTTATGCACAGCATACATCCTGCACTTATGCACAGCATACATCCTGCACTTATGCACAGCATACATCCTGCACTCATGCACATCATACATCCTGCACTCATGCACATCATACATCCTGCACTCATGCACATCATACATCCTGCACCTATGCACAGCATACATCCTGCACCTATGCACAGCATACATCCTGCACCTATCCACAGCATACCTCCTGCACTCATGCACAGCATGAGCATACATCCTGCACTTATGCACAGCATACATCCTGCACTTATGCACAGCATACATCCTGCACTTATGCACAGCATACATCCTGCACTTATGCACAGCATACATCCTGCACTCATGCACATCATACATCCTGCACTCATGCACATCATACATCCTGCACTCATGCACATCATACATCCTGCACCTATGCACAGCATACATCCTGCACCTATGCACAGCATACATCCTGCACCTATGTACAGCATACATCCTGCACCTATGCACAGCATACATCCTGCACCTATCCACAGCATACCTCCTGCACTCATGCACAGCATACCTCCTGCACTCATGCACACAATACATCCTGCACTCATGCACACAATACATCCTGCACTCATGCACACAATACATCCTGCACTCATGCACACAATACATCCTGCACTCATGCACACAATACATCCTGCACTCATGCACACAATACATCCTGCACTTATGCACACAATACATCCTGCACTTATGCACACAATACATCCTGCACGTATGCACACAATACATCCTGCACGTATGCACACAATACATCCTGCACTTATGCACACAATACATCCTGCACGTATGCACACAATACATCCTACACGTATGCACACAATACATCCTGCACTTATGCACATAATACATCCTGCACTTATGCACATAATACATCCTGCACTTATGCACACAATGGGGTCGATCCGATATAAATCGTCGCCCGCAAAAGCCGGCGACGCCAATATTTACGCTGATTTGGTATCCTATATACGGCGTAACCTAGAAGTTACGCGCGTATATTTCTGCCTTCGCCCGTAGTTTTTTGGGCCATAGGCAGGTATACCAAACCAGCGCAGTTTGGTATCCAATATGCAGCGTAAGGACTTACGTGGCGAAAATAGAGAAAACTTACTCCATTTTCACCTCGCCACAAAAAGCAGCCGTAAGAAGCCTTACGCTGACTATTGGAGCCCCGTAACTCCCTAAACTAACTAGAAAATAAACCTAACACCTAACGCATGCGCAATGTCTATCTCCCTGTCAACCGCGATCTGCCAAATAAAACCTAACACCTAACGCATGCGCAATGTCCATCTACCTGTCAACCGCGATCCCCCCCCCCCCGAAATCCCTAATAAAGTTATTAACCCCTAAACCGCCGCTCCCGGACCCCGCCGCCATCTACATAAACTAATCCCCTACTGTGATCCCCTAAAACCGCCGCCATCTACCTTATCTATCCCCTAATCTGACCCCTTACACCACCGCCACCTATATAAAAATTATTAACCCCTAATCTAATCCCCCTATACCGCCGCCAGCTATATTAATATTATTAACCCCTAATGTAAGCCCCTTACACCGCCGCCATCTCTATTAAAATGATTAACCCCTAATTTAATCTACCTACCCCGCCGCCAGCTATATTATCTATATTAACCCTAAGTATATTATAGTTAATATAGGTATTACATTATATATATTAACTATATTAACCCTAATTATATTAGGGTTAATATAGTTACTATAGTATTTATATTAACTATATTAACTCTATCTAACACTAACACTCCTAACTAAATTTATATTAAATTAATCTAATTCATTTATAAACTAAAATATTCCTATTTAAATCTAAATACTTACCTATAAAATAAACCCTAAGATAGCTACAATATAATTAATAATTACATTGTAGCTATGTTAGGGTTAATATTTATTTTACAGGTAAATTGTTAATTATTTTAACTAGGTATAATAGATATTAAATAGTTATTAACTATTTAATATCTACCTAGTTAAAATAATTACCCAATTACCTGTAAAATAAATCCTAACCTAAGTTACAAATACACCTACACTATCAATAAATTTAATAAACTACAAACATCTATCTAAAAATACAATTAAATTAACTAAACTAAATTTAAAAAAAAAAAAAACACTAAATTACAAAAAATAAAAAAAAGATTACAAGATTTTTAAGCTAATTACACCTATTCTAAGCCCCCTAATAAAATAATAAACCCCCAAAATAAAAAAAATTCCCTGCCCTATTCTAAATTAAACAAATTTCAAAGCTCTTAACCTTACCAGCCCTTAAAAGGGCCTTTTGTGGGGCATGCCCCAAAGAATTCAGCTCTTTTGCATACAACAAATACAATCCCCCCCCCCCATTACAACCCACCACCCACATACCCCTATTCTAAAACCACCCAAACCCCCCTTAAAAAAGCCTAACACTACCCCCCTGAAGATCTCCCTACCTTGTCTTCACCACACCGGGCCGAACTCCTGATCCGATCCGGGCGATGTCTTCCTCCAAGCGGCAAAGAAGAATTCTTCCTCCGGCGATGTCTTCCTCCAAGCGGCAAAGAAGAATTCTTCCTCCGGCGACGGAGATGGCGGCGGTGTAAGGGGCTTACATTAGGGGTTAATAATTTTAATATAGATGGCGGCGGTGTTAGGGCTCACTTTAGGGGGTTATAGATTTAATATAGCTGGCGGCGGGGTACGGGAGCGGCGGTTTAGGGGTTAATAACTTTATTAGGTTGCGGCGGGGTACGGGAGCGGCGGTTTAGGGGTTAATAGCTTTTTTATTGTTAGGCTAGTGAGGGGGGATAGCGGATAGAGGGTTAGACGTGTCGGGCTATGTTAGGGAGGCGTGTTAGACAGTGCGGGCTATGTTAGGGAGGCGTGTTAGACAGTGCGGGTGTTTTAGACTTTAGTCAGGTTTTATAGGCGCCGGCAGTTTCTAACGTGCCGCAAGTCACTGGCGACGCCAGAAATTTGTACTTGCGCAGATTTCTGGACATCGCTGGTTTGTCAGACTTACGGCACGTTAGCATCTGACGGCGACTTATATGGGATAGCTCGAGTTGCGAGCTGAAACTGCGGGCGACGCCGGTTCCCTCGCTTGCGCCGCAAACTGCGATCTATATCGGATCGCGCCCAATACATCCTGCACCTATGCACACAATACATCATGCACTTATGCACATAATACATCCTGCACTTATGCACACAATACATCCTGCACTTATGCAGAGCATACATCCTACACTTTTGCACAGCATACATCCTACACTTATGCACATAATACATCCTACACTTATGCACATAATACATCCTGCACTTATGCACATAATACATCCTGCACTTATGCACAGCATACATCCTGAACTTATGCACAGCATACATCCTGCACCTATGCACAGCATACATCCTGCACCTATGCACAGCATACATCCTGCACTTATGCACAGCATACATCTTGCACTTATGCACAGCATACATCCTGCACTCATGCACAGCATACATCCTGCACTCATGCACAGCATACATCCTGCACTCATGCACAGCATACATCCTGCACTCATGCACAGCATACATCCTGCACTTATGCACAGCATACATCCTGCACTTATGCACAGCATACATCCTGCACTCATGCACAGCATACATCCTGCACTCATGCACAGCATACATCCTGCACTCATGCACAGCATACATCCTGCACTCATGCACAGCACACATCCTACACTCATGCACAGCACACATCCTGCACTCATGCACAGCACACATCCTGCATTCATGCACAGCATACATCCTGCACTCATGCACAGCACACATCCTGCACTCATGCACAGCATACACCCTGCACTCATGCACAGCATACATCCTGCACTCATGAACAACATACATCCTGCACTTATGCACAGCATACATCCTGCACTCATGCACAGCATACATCCTGCACTCATGCACAGCATACATCCTGTACTTATGCCCAGCACACAGCCTGCACTTATGCAAAGCATACATCCTGCACTTATGCACAGCATACATCCTGCACTTATGCCCAGCATACATCCTGCACTCATGCACAGCATACATCCTGCACTCATGCACAGCATACATCCTGCACTTATGCACAGCATACATCCT